>NW_007579780.1:33205-38505 GCF_000690725.1 Stegastes partitus
AACACACACACACAAAAAAGCCAACAGAAGAGCTGTGAGCCGCTCACCTCGCCTGCAGCAGTCCAAGGGCGTCTGGGTCCGAGCTGAGGATGCCGCTCAGTGTGTGTCGTTGTGTGTCTGTGTGTGCAGCAGCAGCAGCAGCAGCGTGTTGCGTTGTGTTGCTGCTGTCGCCGCCGAGTGAAGAGGAAGAACGTGAGGAAGGGAGGGAGGTAAGGTGTTCTCTGGCTGCATCCTCCTCCTCAGCAGAGGGAGGCGGTGGGAGGATCGGCTCTGCCTTCAGTCTCTCTCTCTGCTTTATTAGCATCTCTGCCTCCAGCTTCGCCCGCCGGGCTGCTGCAGGAGGGTCAGGGTCAGCCTGCTGCTGCATGTTTACCTGCTGGTTCTGGAGAACACCTCGGCAGAGTTTCATGTTTTTGTACGTGTTAAGGGTTCCATATGTCCAGACATTTGACTCCCACAGCTGTGACATGTGGTGAGGACACAAACAGAAGAGTATCCAGTCGATGTGAATCATTAAATGGTGCACACATTGGTAATTATTGGTTCTTAACGGATGGAAATTAGTGCAAATGAGGGCGGTGTTGTTGCCCCAGAAAGTCCCTGTAAGTGTCTATCTATGGATGGATCCATGTTTCTACTAAAATACAGTCTTTGGTCACATTTCACCAACTTTCAAGGCCTCTAACATCAGTAGAATCTGATGTGCGGAAGGTTGGACAAGACATGGTTCCAGTTTTTCACTATTTGGCTCAAAATTGTCCAAAATTGAGATGAAACTTGTTCAAAATGGCTCAAAATGGTCAAAAATGCCAACTATGAATATTTAGGAGTGAAAAAAAAAGCAAAATTTCAACACAAACATGGTATTGTGTTCCTACAAACTTCCTGTCAGTGTCTATCTATGGATGGATCCATGTTTCTACTAAAACACAATCTTTGGTCGACATTTCATCAACTGCTGAGGCTCTAACATCAGAAGAACCTGATGTGTGGAAAGGTTGACCAGACAAGGTTCCAGTTTTTAGATATTTTGAGACACAACAATGCTAACATTATTCCATTTGGACAATTTTGGGTCAATTTCAACTGAATTTAAGTTGTTTTGGACATTTTTTGGTGTCATTTTTGGGCATTTGTGGGTAAATTTGGGATAATTCTAAGATCTTAGACTTTTGTTGAAAATGGGGGGAAAAAGTGAAAAATGTTCAGCTAAGGGCGGTATAGTGTCCCCAGAAAGTTCCTGTCAGTGTCTATATCTATGGATGGATCCATGTTTCTACTAAAATACAGTCTTTGGTCACATTTCACCAACTTTCAAGGACTCTAACATCAGTAGAATCTGATGTGTGGCAAGAAAAGGTTCCAGTTTTTAGCTGTTTTGGCATTAAGGGTGTCCAAAATGACTTGAAACTTGTTCAGAAATGATTTTAAGAGATCAAAAATGTCAACAATGAATATTTATTGGCCCTTAAAATGCAGCATTTTCAATCGAGGTTGGTATTGTTGCCCCAGAAAGTCCCTGTCAGTGTCTGTCTATGGATGGATCCATGTTTCTACTAAAATACAGTCTCTGGTCGACATTCAACATTTGAGGCTCTAACATCAGTAGAATCTGATGTGTGGTGAGAACTAGATGCCAAAATCCTTCTTTTTGTTTTTACTATTTTTCAACATAGTTCCTGAATCCCGTCTGGCTCGACTGACAGCATGGAAGCAACTTGTAACTTTGCACATATAATAACATGTAGAACCTATTAAAACATTATTAGTATTATTTCTTGAACAAATCTGGAGTCATTTTGGATCATCTTTATCTTAATTTGAGTCATCTTTGACAGATTTTAAGTCAAAACAGCAAAAACTTGGAACCTTGTCTTCATCAGGTTCTACTGATGTTAGAGCCTCAACAGTTGGTGAAATGTCGACCAAAGACTGTATAGTTTGGTAGAAACATGGATCCATCCATAGATGGACACTGACAGGACTTGGAAATGTTTGCATTTTTATTAAATTTTCAAGGACCAGTAATTAAGTGTTGTCCTCTGCTGGAGCCATTCAATCATTTGATCTGCTGGGAACTGCTCTGTCTGCGTCTTCACCAAATGTCAAGGCTGTGGGAGTTTTATTTCTGGAGATATTGAACCTTTAACACGGCTATCTGAAATGACACAGACTGACTCATCACACGAATGAATGGACGCAGACAGACAGACTGAGGGGAGCTCCTTGTTTCCCACAAATCTCTCCTCCCCTGGGTCCTGTGCTGCCAAAATTAGCTTAAACTTCAGTTTCCGGAAGTTCTCGTTCATTTTCTCAGGTTGCACTGATGTTGACTTTCTGTAAGCCGATAATCTTTCCAGTAATGCGGATGCTAAAATAGTTTCAAACTTACATGCTTTGGGTTCTTCCTTTTCCTTTAGAGTGAAGCCCTTTCAGACGATGTGATATGTGACATTGCTGCCTCATTAGTCTGTTGAAGTGACAGCATTTTGTTATTTAGATAAACCCACCACTAGATTAGAGTTCACCAGAAGACATGTGGAGACTCTGAAGTCAATTGAAAGAAGGTTCTTTGGTCTGGTGAGACCAAAAATGGGCCTTTGTGTGGCTCAGACTGGACAGCAACATGATGTGAAGCACGGTGGTGGCAGCATCATGATGAAGCACGGTGGTGGCAGCATCATGANCTGATGAGTGGATCAGATGGTTTTGTTTAAACTGGATCAGAGGAGTCAGCAGCTGTAGTCCATCAGAACCACTCAGGAGAAGTTAGGAGGCCGTGAAGCTAAGAACATTAGATTAATACAGCTTTCTACATCACCAACACTGATCATTAGAGTTGCTCTGTGCATATTTATCACCCAGCAGAAGTTGTCATGTTTGGTTTATGAAAGAACCAAAATGAAGAAGATCCGTGTGGTCTCTACAAGTGGATGTAAACTGTATCTGGATGTATTCACACAGATTTGTAGCTCCGGCTAAAGCAGCTAACGTCCTCTCTGACTTTTCCCTCCACCTCCGTCCTCTTTAACGTCTCCATCTGCTGCCGGTGTGTCTGCTGGCTGCATTAGCGCCGCTCTGCTCCATCGCCAGATTTACAAGCTGATAGAGAGCCTTCAGGGAGGCTGCCAGGCCCCAACAACGTACGTATACATGCACAGCACCGCCAATTAGAGCCCGCCGCCCCTCCGCATGACAACCGAATAAAAGCTATTAGGAAAATGTGTTTGCGGCGGCTCCCACGGGCGTGTTTCTGTGTTTGCAGTCTGGAGTCATTAGGGCTGGAGCGCGCAGACAAAAAGAGCAATTAAAGGCGTTATAGACGCGACCGCAGGGAGAAGAAAAGCCCTGAAATGTGTGAAACAAAACAAACACAGAGCTGTGGGTGTGAAGAGGCAGAGTGTGAAGGATTCTGCTTCCCTTCAAAGGTTCGAGTTACTCACTGAGAATCTGTGTCGTAACGTTTGTCACATGTGTAGCTGAGAGCTGCTGATCGTTTACCAGGAAACAAACTCTGATGAAGTTATGGAAGAAAAAACAACAGCCTGCGTGAAGGAGGAAACATCCAAAAAAGGTCTAAAACACATACCAGGATTTAAATCAAAAACGTTTCTCGTCCTCTGTCGACGTTGTTTCTGTGTTTGTCCTGAGCGCCGCCCTCCCACCCGGAGGTCAGAGGTCGCTGCTGTTTCCTACCGGATCAGGAGGAAGTGGGATCCGGTTCCCACACCGACCCGGAAGGACAGAAACCACAAACTCTGTGAAGAAGCACAAGAGGTTTGGTCCAGTTTAGGATTCATCAGGATGCATCAGAGGAACTGATGTGNACCCACATAACGAGGGGGAGGAGCAACAGACCCCCAACTGAAACTGAAACTCAGGTGTTAATGGATCCTTCAGGATATCAGTATCTGGAACTCCCAACTAGTCAGTCAGACCTGCTGAAGCCTCTTGGGTGAAGGTAAAACTACGAGAATATTTCAAGATAATACAACTTTAAAGCAATAAATCGACAGTAAAGTTAAGCGAAACGTATGTAAACACCGACTTCTCATTTGGGTCTGACTCATTTTTTTTATTTACCTAAAAAATACAGATTTTTAACAATGCAGATCTTCGTAATTGATTTCTTTAAAAGTTCTTGTATATACATGTATAATTAAAACAGAGGTTAAAGTCTGTCGACAGATTCTGCAGCTGGTCTTCATAAACGATGCATTTGATTTCTTGAGTTTCGAAGAGGTTCAGTCTTTACTTGGTCTGAGATGAGCGGAGCGCCGTCGTGTTTTTGCTCCACTTTCCCTCTCCAGGTGAACTTTTCCTTTAAGTGATTCGAAGCACTCGGAGGAAGCCGAGGCCAGATGGGAGGACGGAGCTTCAGACGGAGGAATGAGGGGAGAGTGAATGATGAGAGGAGGACGAGCAGACGAGGACCACCGGGTCGGCCCACCAGGTCGTCTTCCTCCGTCTGTCTGTCCTCTTTTATTCCTGCAGCTCCGGCCAATGTTTTCCTCCGTCGTCCTCTGCTGTTATTCCTCCCTCCTCCCTCCTCCCTCGGCTTTATTCCCCTCTCTGTTTCCACAGCTGTCTCTCTGCAGCGATGCACTTGTTCGCTCCGTCTTCAGCTCTTATTTAATTCTGTTTCATGTCCCTGAACTTTGGCAGCTTGAAGCACAACATACGGTCCAGAACGCTACGAGTAACGGCGACTTATTATAACTCCTTTCTATAATGGTGTCATTGAAACACATGGAACTCTGTTACAAAAAACAATCGTGTGTTTTAATTGTTTCAGAAATTTGACAAAATCTGCTGGATCAAAAATATAAACACAGCAATGCTAATAGTTAACTAAACGTCCTTTAATGGTCATGTCCACCTCAGTTCAGTTCTTCTGGTTTCAATCTTCTGGTTTATCTTTGACTCCTTCAACTAAACTTGTCGTCTTTCTGACTCAGACTTGTTCCTTCATCAGTCCACAGGTTCTGGATGGTTTCAGTCAGGACTTTGGGGAGACCAGTCCAGAACCTTCATTCAGCCTGATGGAACCATTTCTTCACCACTTTGATGTGTTTGGGCTCATTGTCTGGTTGGAACATCCAACTGTGTCCAAGATCAACCTTCTGCTGATGATTGAAGTAAAAAGTAAACTCCATTGACTTTGTGTGAAGCTCCAGGTCCACTGGCAGCAGAACAGAACCAGAGCATGATGCTGCCACCTCCATGCTTCACAGTGGTGATGGTGTGTTTGTAATGATGTGTTTGTAATGCTGTGCAGAGTTTGGTGTCTACCAAACATA
>NW_007579780.1:41030-45769 GCF_000690725.1 Stegastes partitus
AACAGAAGAATGACAAAAAAAGAGACACTGAACGACAGAAATGAGGCACAAAATGGACAAAAATGACACAAACAAGACCCCAGATAACAAAAACACAACAAAATGACAACAGACAAAAATAAACAAAACAACTGAGACACCAAACGACAAAAGCAAAAAAAAAAACGAGTCAAATGAGGCACAAAATTACAAAAAATGAGACACAAAGGGATGAAAAAAACGAGACAAAACCACAAAACGAGACACAAAAGAAAGACGAGACATAAAACGACAAAAATGAAGCACCAAATGAGAAAACTAGACTCCAGACAACAAAAACTACACGCAAAATAAGAAAAACACAAAAAATGACATGAACGAGACACAAAACGACAGAAAGGAAACAAAACTGTCCCAATGAGAGACGACAAAACGACAAAAACAAGACAGAAAACGGCACAAAATGACAAATACGAGCGACCAAACAAGACAAATGAGACACAAAGGATGAAAAAAACGAAACAAAACCACAAAAATGAGACACCACATGAGACAAAACAGCAAAAACCAGACACAAGTGAGACACCAAACGACAAAAACAAGAAACAAAACGACAGAAATGAGCCGCAAAAGACGAGAAAAATGACGCAAACAAGACCCAAGACAACAAAAGCTAGACGCAAGATAACAAAAACATAAAATAATGACAAAAACAAGACAGAAAACAAGACAAATGATTCACAAAGGGATGAAAAAAATGAGACAAAGCCACAAAATTGAGACACACAAGAAAAATGAGACATAAAATAATTTGAAATGACAAAAATGAGGCACAAACAGACAAAAGAACAAAACAAAATGAGACACCAAACAACAAAAACAAGAAACAAAACGAGACAAATGAGGCCCAGAACAACAAAAACTAGACACAAAACGACAAAAACAAGACAGAAAACGACATAAATTGACAAAAACAATCGACCAAATGAAAGAAATTAGACACAAAACGACAAAAATGAGACACAAAAGAAAAATGAGACACAAAACAACAGAAAAATAACAAAAACAAAACGAGTCAAATGAGGCAAAGCAACAAAAATGAGACACAAATGAGACATAAAACGACAGAAACAAGAAACAAAACGAGACAAATGAGGCCCAGAACAACAAAAACTAGACACAAAACAACAAAAACACACAACATGACAGAAAGGAGACAAACGATGACAAAACAAACATCACTACCGACACAAAACCACATCACGGATCACGGCGCTGATCACATGACTCGGTGACGTACGAACCAGTGAGCGCAGCAGGAGCTCAGGTGGAGGGATACGTGCGCCCCTGCAGAGGGCGTGGTTCGGTCTCCGGTTACCGAAGCACTCGGAGAATCTGAGGCGTGGAGCTGAAGGCCTGGAGCAGCTGGAGCAGCTGAGAGCAGAGCAGCTGCTGCTCCAGGTCCACCAGGACCGAGACGCTGATCAGGAACCAGCCCACATGGAAGCTGGACGGTCAGCACAGGACAGCTGGTGTTCAGGCACAGAAACAAAAACACTGTTTAACAACAAGTTATGAAAATATAAGAAATGATCATGAGCCCAGTGAGCAGAGTGTCACATGATGTTGTGTCTGAAGCTGTTCTCTGGGTTTTCAGATTGTTTTTTACAAATAAACACTAAAAACCCTGAAATCTGGACAAAAGGAGGCCAGAAAAATACATGAAAAATTGGAAACAATGCAAAAATACAAAACAAATTAAAAGGAATTATCTGTAAATTTGCTTTCAATAAATAAATAAACAGTAAACATCTGTAAAATATTTATAAAAAATAATTCTACAGTCGCATGCTTTAAAAAAAAAAAAAAATTTAATTGAAAAAAATCTAAAAATATTTAATGTATTATAACAAAACAAGACAAGCAGCTGATTTTTGTTTTTATA
The DNA here is from genome assembly GCF_000690725.1 of Stegastes partitus. Classification (NCBI taxonomy): domain Eukaryota; kingdom Metazoa; phylum Chordata; class Actinopteri; family Pomacentridae; genus Stegastes; species Stegastes partitus. Next base: position 42,955 of record NW_007579780.1, read on the forward strand.
TTTTAAAGCCTGGACTGATGAAGTTTTCTACATTTGATAACAAATCACAGGACAGCGTCAGATGGCTACACGAGGCCCAGCTACCTGCCTGTAGGATGGATTTGAGCATGAATGTGAATGTGGGGGTTTGTTTCCTGCAGCGGAGACAAAGTGGAGCGTCTGGGAACATCTGGGCACAGATGTGGCACCCAGACTGATTTATTCGGCCTCTCGTGTCTCCGCTTGTGCATTTTGCGGATGTTTCGCATAATCACACGTACTTGTGGTGACTTTATGGTCCCGCTCCGGCACAGCTCGCTGATCTGGTGTCATGTTTTCATGGTTTTATATCTCGTGTGTCACATCTGGACGCTGTGAGCCTCACTGGACGTCTCTTCCTGTTTGTTTCTCGTCTGGTTCTGGTTCTGGTATCTGGATTGTGTTTCTGATTGTTTGGACCTCAGCGAAGCTTCACAACAAACCGTCCTCTGCTGTGCTGACCTGCTGTTTGTCTTATTTAGTGATTATTTATTTTGTCCTTTGACTGGATTTTATCTGTAATTAACCAAAACGTTGATTCACTTCGTTCCTCTTTTAAACAACAGATATTTATCAAACGATGTTTTTTTATTGATGATTTTCATGTTCTTTTACAGTCAAACTAATTATTATTATTATTTAAAAAGAAAAACACAGATTTTTGAGGCGTCGCTACAGTTTTCCTCTGGTTTTTGTTTTTTGTTGACATGCGAATTAAAACTTTTTTCTCTGACTTTGATCATTGTTGTCTGTAAACAAACAAAACATCAGTAAAATTATTAATGTACTGAATTTTTTCTTTCAAATTAAAAAAAACGACAAAAAAGAGACACAAAACGACAGAAAGGAAACAAAACTGTCCCAATGAGAGACAAAAACGACAAAAACAAGACAGAAATGGCACAAACTGACAAATACGAGCGACCAAACAAGACAAATGAGACACAAAGGATGAAAAAAAAACAAGACAAAACCACAAAATTGAGACACAAAAGAAAAATTAGATTAAAACAATTCACAATGACAAAAATGAGACAAACAGAAAAAAAGAACAAAATCAGACAGATGAGCCACAAAAAAACTAGAAAAATGACTCAAACAAGTCCCAGGACAACAAAAGCTAGACGCAAAATAACAAAAACACACAAAAAAACCATGAATGAGTCACAAAACGACAAAAACAAGACAGAAAACGGCACAAATTGACAAATACGATCAACCAAAAGACAGAAATGAGGCACAAAGGGATGAAAAAACGAGACAAAACCACAAAATTGAGACACAAAAGAAAAACGAGACACAAAACGACAAAAACAAGAAACTAAACGAGACACAAACAGCATCAGTAGAATTATTGATTATTTTAAAATCTTTAATATTCAGAATTTGTTCTTTCAAATTGAAGCAAATGTCTGTAAAATAATGAGATTGTTTTTTTATTTAATTGTAGTAATTTAAAAAAACATAATTTTACAGTCAAACAATGAATCAGCATTTTAAAAATATTATTTTTGATGTGAACATTATTCAAAGTTGTTTCTTGTATTTTAATTTTATTTAACTTTATTTTATTTTCATTTCTGACCTGTTCATTTATTTCTCTGTAATTTTACTAAACAAAGACGGTTTCATGTCATTAGATCACATTAGAGCACATTTCTGCATCTCGCTCATATGTTCTTGTTAATCTGTTATATTTTCTTTATTTTCATCTTATTTTATTTTATTTTATTTTATTTTATTTTATTTTATTTTATTTTATTTTATTTTATTTTCTTTAACCTTTATTTTACACCCTCATGTCTTGTGTGGTCTCTTTGTTGGATATTCATGCTGCTGCTGTAACAGCTGGACGTCCTGCTGGGATTAATAAAGTCAGACTTTTATGGTAAAAACATTTTAAATCCTGAATGTTTTACAGTGTGGTGGACTGGAAGGAGAGGATGGAAGCGCTGCAGACTGGACTCAGGTATGAGCTGGACGGATCCTGACCTTAAAGCTGCAGCGTCCTTCAGCAGAAACACGATCAATAGAGCAATAATAAAGAGGAAGCTGGGTTCTGCTGGTTCCTTCTGAGCCCAGCGTCAGGTCTTCTGCCCAGACCCTCCCACCTCTCAGCAGAGCAGCTGCCCGGCCATGACGCTGCAGACATTTAAAGTTTAAAGGGCCTCGGTGGACAGCTGCCGCCTCCGTCCACTCTGAGCTCAACGCCGTCGGGCCAAGGAGCTCCTGAAGCCTCCAGGATTTAGTCTGACCGACGTTCCTCTCCTCCATCATGGGCGCCTTCATCGCCAAGATGCTGCTCCCCACCGTCAGCAGCCTGGTGTTCCTGCCCACGGCCAGCGTGGCGGCCAAGAGGGGCTTCCACATGGAGGCCATGGTCTACTTCTTCACCATGTTCTTCACGGCGGTGAGAAAGCTGAAGCCTCACTCACAGTAGAGCACAGCTGAGGTTCTGGAAGGTGCTCCACGTCTCGGCTTTGTGGTTGAATAGTTTGTTGTTTTGGTTCCACTATAGACACAGTGAGGACCTGGATGGGATCTGAATTCAGAGTTTGGTCGATAAACGGTCAGAAAACGGTGAAAAATGTCACGTTTGGTCCCAGAAATCTTCAGTTTAGTGTCTCAGAGGAGCACGAAAAACACTAAATCATCATTTAGCTGATTTACATGTAAAAGAAAATCTGTTAAAAGAAAAAATAGTCAAATGTGTCGACAACGTGGCCAGAAAGCTTTTTTAAAAATTTTAAAAATAAGAGCAAAGAATCTGAAGCTGTGTCACTTTATGTTTAACAAA
>NW_007579780.1:47017-49283 GCF_000690725.1 Stegastes partitus
ACAGATTGGCTACGTTCACACTGCAGGACTTGATGCTCAATGAGGATTTCTTTGTGACTTCCTTCACGTTTCCAGTTCAATGTGACTTGTATGTGATCTGCTGTGTGAACTCCATACGACCCAAAAGTGTCCCGCATGCGCAGAAGAGGACACGACGACGTCACACGCAGCGAGCGTGCTCAGTGTTTACAGGAAGTAAACATGGATGGTAACGGTGGAGCGTATCTGCCACTGTAATGTTTTTCTTTCTTCACTTCCTTCTCTGGTTCTGAGCCGTTTATTTATTGATCCAGGAGGTTGGATTTTCCTCTCAGACTCTCTCGTTGTCTCCATTTTGTCGTTTTGTGTCGTTGGTGCTCTTTCAGGCGGTTCTGTTTTAACACACTGTAGATTTTTCCTCTTACAAAATCGATGCTCTGAGGAAACACTGGCTGCAGTTCAGCCGGAGAACTCAGCAACAAAACTGAAATACTTCAACTTTGGTAAGTTCAGCTAAAGACTGCTGTGTGAAATGAGAGAAGAAAGACGTTGTGCTAAGCTAGCGCTCTGCCATCTGAGCTAATCCCCTCATGTCTCAGCTCTCTGGTCGTCTCCTCTCTGTGGACTCGCTGCATCTAAAAGCTTCATTCTTGCTGCAGCCAAGTCAGTCATGGAGGATCCGGTGTGTCGAGGTGCTCAGAATCCTTCGTTTCTTACAGAATCTGGTGCTAAATGGTGGATTTTTGGAGTCATGTAGAGTACAGGGAGTTCCTGACAGGACCACATGTGACTGAGTTCAGGCTGTTCTGGTTCTGATAAATGCTGCGAATGTGGTGATTTTGTAAAGAGAACATGTCTGTCAAAGCAGCGTTTGAGATTCAGAGACTTAAATGAAACCGTTTATCTGAAGACTGAAGAAGTCTGTGTTTGGTGGCAGCGTCTGAACTGGTGATGAGGAAACCGTCCACACGCTGTCCATCCCGGTGTCCAGTCATATCTGTACGTCTTTATATACTTTGTTCTGCTCACTTGGAGCGACTGGAGCTCGTTGCTCCTCGTGTCCGGACCAGGAGGCTAAACCCTCCGGCTCGCCAGCAGCAGTTGCTCCAGAACACTTGTTGTGTTCAGACGTGTTGTTCTTCATACATCTGCTCATGTCAGGGCCGGAGTTCTGCACCGAGGGGCTAAAATCACGTGTCGCGGAGGAACAACTGCCCCGACAGCTGACCGCTCTGTTGGGTTCAGTGTGTGAGGGACGGTCTGCGACTGTAAAAGGTCCGACTCACTCATAAAGTGTTCACTCCTGGAGCCTGGTGGCTGCTGGCCGTGGGTTTAGCTCAATAACTGTCAGGAGGCCTCAGACGTCTGGTCCTCAGCTGAAGGTTCTCCTCACACGTCTGTGTTTGCGTCTCAGCTCTGGGGGACTTCGACGAACCTCAGCGTTCCTCCGTCACCATGTTCGGAGTTCTGACCATCGCCGTGAGGATCTACCAGGACCGGTGGGGCTACGGGATCTACTCCGGACCCATCGGATCCGCCGTCTTCATCATCACCGTCAAATGGGTCAGTGGTGGATGATGGAGAAAAACGTACATACGGTCGAGGTTCTACCTGTTAAAATCCCTCAAAAGACCCTTCATGTGACCAAAAACAACACAAACAGGCCAAAACTGTAACGAATCCTCACAATGTAACGGTAGCATTATGACTGTTTCATCATTTAAAGAGATTTTACTGCGTTAAGTTATATATTTATTTCATATTTCAACATATTTGGTATCAGCTGTTGGTGTCGCCGGAGGAAGGAGCAATAGGAAAATTAAAAATAAATTAAAACAACTGTAGAAAGAAAAAAAATAAATCAAAGAAACAATAATAATAATAAATAAATGAATAAATAAGATAACAAATTAGTACATTAATATAAACAGCTCCTTTTTTATGGGTTTTTGTTGTTTTTTTGGGGGTTTTTTTATAAAAAAAATTCAGACATTTCCACTGCCACATTTTCAGTTTTTAACACGTTCTTTTTTTTCTTCAGTGCACTGTAAAAAAAATTAAATAAATAAAATAAATTTGAACAATTTACTATTATTTAACAGATTTTCTAGAATTTGTTTTATGACAGATAATATTAAGTAAAATCTCAGAGAAATACGTGTTTATTTACTGCAAAACAAAACAAAACAAAACAACAAACAGACCAAAACTGCAATTAATTCTCACAATTTATTGCTTTACAGTTTTTCCAGATGTGTAACGTTTTGACTATTTCATCATTTTAAAG
>NW_007579780.1:51078-53668 GCF_000690725.1 Stegastes partitus
ATACATCCCATAATACTGATGATTAAAGTTGGTTATAGAGAAGATTTAACAGAAACCAGATCCAGTGTTCAGACTGTGACACCTGCATGGATGTGAAACTGGTTTTGTTGCTCATTTTGTGTCTGATTTCTGTTGTTTTTTACTAATTTTTCTTACTTTTTGTCTCCTTTCTGTCATCTTGCGACAGTTTTGTGTTGTTTTGTGTCTTTGGGATTTTTTCTTTCTCATTGTTTGTTGCTTTTCTCATTTTGCGTCCCTCTTTCTCTGTTCTGTGTCCTGTTTTCTATTTTTTTATTTGCTTTTTTGGCATTTCATGTCTCCTTTGTTTTTTTACTTTGTCTAGATTTTGCGATTTTATGTTTTGTTCTTCTAGTTTTGTGTCATTTTTGTCATTTAGTGTTTAGTTTCCATCGTCTCTGGGACAGTTTTAGTGTCTTTGTGGCGAGAAACTACGATACATCCCATAATACTGATGCTTAAAGTTGGTTATAGAAAAAAATGATCAGAAACCAGATCCAGTGTTCAGACTGTGACACCTGGATGGATGTAGAACTGATCTGGTGTCAGGTTCTACCAGAACTCAGACGTGTTCTTCCTCCTAAACGTCATGTGTCTGTCTGCTGGACTGATGAAGTTCTGAGGCTCAGAAATGACGGAAAAAGTCCATAAAAAGCAACAAATTCTGACCTCTGAGGGCCTGAACCTGTGAAAATATTCACAGTATGAAGGTGAAACTTTAAAGACGTCGTCTGTGCGCCACTCCGTCGTTTCTCCAGACCCGTTTTGTTTCCTGTCACTACCCGAGTCTTTCTCCTCCCTCGCTGCAGGAGTGGGACTACGCCTACGTCCACAGCTTCTACCACCTGTCTCTGGCCGTGTCCTTCGTCCTGCTGCTGCCCAAGAGGAACCGATACGCGGGGACGGGTCGGAACGCCGCCAAGCTCAGCTGCTTCGCCCTCTGCTGCTGCGTACGTCACCTTCGTTCGGCACCAATCGGGTGGAGGGAGCTGTAGACGGGTCGGCAGAGGGCCGTACAAAATAATGTGAACGCTCCACAAACTGATACTGAAACAGGAAGTAAATACAGAATATAGAAATATGCTAAATTAAAAATAATAATAATAATTCGAGCCCTAATTTACACGAGATCATGTGAATATTTTGGCTACTTGATCATTAATTTGTTTAGATGTGAAAAAAACAATGAAATTACTCATCAAATCTATCAGAACTTATCACACATGTATGATTATTGTTTTTCCGGCTGCATTCTACTATTTGGTGTTTTGGTCTTTGGATGTTAACAAAAAAAAAACATCGTATTCACAGTCACAGGTTTTTAATGTTATTTTACGTTGGAGCGTCTGTTTAGTTCAACTGTTTCATCTGTAAAACAAACATGAGATATTTACTTTATTTAATATATATAATGTTTTATGTCATTTGTATTTTTTGTGGAAAATTAGAATTTTTGAAATGTTATTTTACATTAGATGTAATTTCATTTATTGATATTTTTATGTACAGTCGTGACTCGATAATCCGACACTAAATGTAAAACCTTCTTTTATGTCGGATTGTCAANAACGTCTGTCTGCTGAAAACATGACCAGAACTTTGCAGAACTTCACACAGAACCTGTGTACTGACTGTGTCGTCCTGTTGCTGCTGCAGCTGCAGAAGATGAAGCAGCTGAGGTCGGTCTATCCGGAGAAGGCGGTTTACACGCAGCAGGTGGGTCCAGGATGCTGCTTCGGCGCTCTGGCTCTGATGCTCAGGTTCTACTTTGAGGTGAGTCTCCTGCGAACAAACAGATAAACACCAGAACATATGTGGGTCCTGTCATCGTCTAGACCTGGTTCTGACCAGCCACCATCACACATGCTGACATGAGCCTGGACAGTTTACCCAGAACCCTCACAAACACACCATCCCCACTGTGAAGCACGGCGGTGGCAGCATCATCGAGGCCAAAAACAGAAACACACTCAGGACACCACTGATTGTTTCTATGGTTACTGAATAATTTAGAAACATTAGAGGCCATTTTGCTGAATGTTTAACTCATTCATGGCACCTTTAGAATCCTTCTGGTTCATTTTTGAGTAATTTTGGAGACATTCTGGATCATTTTTGCCCCATTTGTGACTAAATTTCAGACAATCTTCTACGACTCCATGTCAAAAACGATGATACATCCCATAATATTGATACTCAACGATGATGGATGGACAGTTTTTAAGTCATTCTGGACATTATTTTGAATATTTTTGAACATTTTAAGTCATTCTGGACACTTATTGGTTATTTAGTTGAATGTTTAACTCATTCAGGGCAGCTTTTGAGTAATTTTAGAGAAACTCGCTCATTTTGTCACATTTCGGACTAAATTTAAGATAATTTTCTACGACTCCGTGTCAAAAACATTAAACTGCTGCAGTTTTACTGTTAAACCTGATACATCCCATAATACTGATGCTCACAGCTGGTGGATGGAACATATTTAAGTCATTCTGGACCTTATTTATAATAAATTTAACCACTTTGTTGTTCATTTAGCTGAATGTTGAACTAATCCAGGACACGGTTT
>NW_007579780.1:56013-89733 GCF_000690725.1 Stegastes partitus
GGACAGCAGGTTCTGGATTGTTAAGGGTCGATTATCAAGTCATGACTGTACTAAAACTAAAATAAAAGGGGAAATTCTGTAAAATGACAGATGTTTTGTGAGCGTCTAGTCGGTCACATGACCCAGACGGTGAGACGTTAGCGCTGTCCTTAGAGAGGTTCTAACTCTGCTCCCTGATGACTCCCTCTGCAGAGCGTCTCTCCCGGTTCGTCCAAAGACAAGAGCGACCAGCCGACGACGGAGAAGAAGAAGAAGAAGAAGCGGTCGGTGTGGACCGTCCCCACCGAGAAGCCGTGGAGCCGGAGCTGCAGCACCCCGACGCTGCCGCTGTACAGCCAGCCGCCGTCCACGCCCATCAAAGGGCCCAGCGTCAGCAAGCTGAAGGAGCTGAACGGCTGGAAGTGAAGCCGAGGAGAAACCAGCTGACCAACACGTGGACCGTCCTGCTTCTGGCCGGTCCGACGTTGGAGGTCTTTGGGAGTCCAGCAGATAAAGAAACTGATGCGGTTATAAAACGTAGGGAAGGAAAAAAAACAAGACTCCAGCTGTGTGACGTCAGAAGAGGAGGCCGAGGCGAGCCAGCAGAACCGGCCGGGAGATTTACGGCCTGAGCAAACAGGCAGATGGTTGATCTCTCCAGAATGTATAAATTGTCTTTAGAAATGTTCCTCTGGGGAGAAGCTCGGTCCGTCTGTCCGTCCTCCCTCCTCGTCCTGTTTCCCGTCTCTCTCTGGAAAAAAAAAAAAAAGAAAAGAAACTCAGAACTATAAGACTGTAAAGCACCTTGTAGCGCTGTGACGAGGCCCAGAAGCATCCCGATGCGGTTCTGGACCAACAGGTGGGATCGTCTTTAACCCTCTGAACCCCGAGAAACCGTTTCTGAGTGACTTTCTTTCTGCTTTTTTACTCACTGTGGGCTCGTTTTTCACTGCAATGTTAAAGTCCTGCACCTCCACGGAACCAGAACGAAGAGACGCTCCACCATCAGCTGGATGTGTCTCCAGCACCTGGCTCCTCTGTTCTCTGGTTCTGAGCCGTGCTGCATTTATTTATTGGTCCAGTGGGTTGGATTTTCCTCTTAGTCTAAAACTGCTCAAAATGATTTGAAACGTGTCTAAAATAACTTATTTAAAGTCCAAACTGACTAAAAATCTGTCCAAAGTACCAGAATAATGTCTGAAATGACTCAAAAATGTCTAAAAATTACTTTAAACTAACTAAAAATGATCAAAATGTGATTAATATGAGATTTTTTTGGGACTCTACTTACAATTTGAGTAATTTTGGACCATTTTTGGTCCAGTTTTGAAAGATGTTCCACCATCAGCTGGATGGATCTCCAACAACTTGCTGCATTTATTTATTGATCCAACATGTTAGACTCTCCTCTCAGACTAAAACTGTTCAAAATGAAGTGAAACGTGTCTAAAATAACTTATTTAAAGTCAAAATTGACGAAAAATCTGCCCAAAGTACCAAAACAATGTCTGAAATGACTCAAAAATGTCTAAAAATTACCTTAAACTAACTAAAAGGGATTCAAAATGTGTTTAATATGAGACAAGTGGACTATTTGAGTCATTTTGGACGATGTTTGGTCCAGTTGTGGAAGATGTTCCACCATCAGCTGGATGGATCTCCACCAACTGGTTCCTCTGTTCTCTGGTTCTGATCTGTGCTGCATTTATTTATTGATCCAGTACGTTGGATTTTACTCTCAGGATCATTTTGGACAAGTTTTGAGGCCTTTAAAAAGATTTTTTCTACATTTCCGGACGACTTTACATCATTTTAGATCATTTTTGAGTCATTTTATATGATTTCAGGCAGCTTTTCAGTAACTTTTGACTTTTTTTTACACTGATTTTACACAAGTTTATGTCAATTTGGACAAAATTTCAATCAGAAAATGAATAATAATTATTTTCTGAGCCATGCTGCATTTATTTGTTGATCCAGGAGGTTGGATTTTCCTCTCAGTCTGTCGGAGGAAACACTGCCTGCAGCTCAGCATGAAAAACCCTCCGATGTTTTTCTGGATCTGCTGCAAACCTTTTGGCAAAGTTTTAAATGAACCATGAAGAATTCACCGTTTCAAGGTTAGATTTGGTTCTAATTTAACAGCAAACGTCAAACATGAAGAAGAAGAAGCTTTAAATCCAACATGTCTCTGGTTTTAATCTTTCTGCTAAACGGCGTCATTTAGTCGATTTTTCTTTCTGTTTGGGCGTCAGAGGGTTAAACTCTGGTCCACTCTGACTCCTCACTCTGTAAAGTATTACTGTTATTTATTGCAGGTTGTATATTCAGCACCGTGTGTGTTTGTTTTTTGATAGTTTTGTAATATTTTGACATTAAAATGAAATGTTGTGATCCTGTTGTCGACCGATGGAGTCTCAACAGGACGCTCAAGGCCCAAATGATTCACATTTACGCCACATTTTGATCAATTATTTGAGTATTTTCTGGCTGTAAACGACATAAACCAGTAACATAAGACAGCGAGACGTTGTGTTCAAGATGCTAAAGCTGTAAAATAAAATAGTGATTTATTCTTTTACATGGTGTGACGGTAAAATTATAGTTTAACTGCATGTAAATCAGTTTAAAAAATCATTACTTTACTGATAATATGTGTTAAAAATGGTAAATCAGTCTTTAAATGGCCCAAATTGTAAATAACGTCCACATCACAACAACACATCTGTTCTTTTACAATGTGTTTAAATTGGATTTTGTCATTTTTGTTTAGTTTTTTGAATGTTACATCCATCCATCATCTCTACACCTTAATCCTCACTATGAGGGGCTGGAGTCTATCCCAGCTGACTCAGGGTGAAGGCAGGTTCACCTGGACAGGTAACCAGTCTATCACAGGGCTACACTTAGAGACAGACAACCAAGCACACTCACATTCACACCTACGGACAATTTACAATCACCAATTAACCTCAACATGTTTCTGGACTGTGGGAGGAAGCCGGAGAACCCGGAGAGAACCCACGCTGCACGGGGAGAACATGGAGACTCCACGCAGAAAGATCTCCGGATGCAAACTGGTGACCTTCTAGCTACGAGGCGACGATGCTAACCACTGATCCACCATGCAGCCCTTTTGAACAGGCCTCTTTTTTTTGCCACTTTAACTGTCAGATATTTAGTTTAGTTGTTTTTTTTTTACAGAATTTCAGTCAGCATGCTTTAGACCAGGGCTGCAAGGTGGCTCAGTGGTTAGCACCGTCGCCTCACAGCAAGAAGGTCGCCGGTTCGCGTCCCACTGTAGACACCTGGGATCTTTCTGCGTGGAGTCTCCATGTTCTCCCCGTGCAGCGTGGGTTCTCTCCAGGTTCTCCGGCTTCCTCCCACAGTCCAGAAACATGTTGAGGTTAATTGGTGATTCTAAATTGTCCGTAGGTGTGAATGTGAGTGTGCTTGGTTGTCTGTCTCTAAGTGTAGCCCTGTGATAGACTGGTTACCTGTCCAGGTGAACCTGCCTTCACCCTGAGTCAGCTGGGATAGACTCCAGCCCCCCATGACCCTCGTGAGGATTAAGGTGTAGAGATGATGGATGGATGCTTTGGAACACGGTAGAAACGATCAACATCATTATATTTTCTTCAAAACTCTCACTTTCAAGCAGTGTGACAAACTTGAGGACGTGGCATTTACAGGAAACATGTAGAACATCTCCAACACAGCGTCCCACCATCTGCTGGTTATTTTCCAGCCTGTTAAAAACTCAGCACAAAGCAAAACCAGGTTCTGAATAAGTTCGGGTTCGGCTGCTCTTTGACCAAACCCCTGACTGGCACAAGCTTCAAGGCTGCCGTCTGCGGCGCTAATCCAATTCCAAACCCGCGGATCCGATTCCACTTTCGCTTCGGGAGCTTCACGGAGCCGTGCGTCTGCTCACGTCACCTGACCGAACTCTACCCAAAGACCACAAACGCGTCCTGCAGCTCTCAGACAAAACACGGCGCGGAGCTCCCCTCCAGCGGGGGAATGTGCTGAGGCCGGGCCAAGCCGCCGGCCCCGCTGCCCAGAGAAAGGTGTTTTTGTCTGGACCGGGCTCCTCCTGACACCACGGTAACCGGAGCCTTTTATTGCACAAGTGCGAAACACTTCTCAGCTCCTTTATGAGCGGCCGTCTGAGCGGCGGAGGCCCACACACATCCACCGAGCAGCAGCAGCAGCGTGTGGAGAGGAGGTGGAAAAAAGCTGCAACTAAAAGTACGTTCATGATGATCAAAACCTGGAGAAGAGAACATTTAAAAGATCACATTTTGAGCAAAAACGCGACGACGCAGAGTTTAGATTTAGACATTATTTATGCGTCCTGTTGGTTTTACAGCTAACATGTTATAAAAACACCTCCTGAAATGGTGAAGGTTTAACAAAATGCAGCCTCTGACCCGTCGACATGGTCCTGTGGCCTCCTAACAAAAATCCTGTTAACGTGAAAGTCTGGCAGCAAGAGTGTCAAAAAAACACTAAAAAATGGTGGAAAATTGTTCAATCAAAGGACTGTAAAACAAACAAACAAACAAACAAACAAACAAACAGCAGTGAAAATAACATCTGTGGAGCAACGACACTTTTACTGGTTTAGTTTAATTTCATCGTCGGTGGAAGAACGGTTGATTATTTACTGAACGTTTTCTTTTAAACGACGCTGAAATTTCTGTGAAATAACGACATTTTTGCTGATTTAATGTAGTTTAAATGAAAACAACAACAAGTGTCATCTCACAGCTACATGCTGTCAAAGAACAAGTGACCGTTCATTCATATTAGTGATGCACGATATTAAAATTTCTGGCCGATACCGATATCCGATATTTAGGTTTCTGATATCACCGATGTCGATGTTCAATTTTTGTTCACACCGAAAAATGAATTGAAGCACTGTGAGAAAACTTCAGAAGACATTAGAACACACAGTCTTCTTTATGACAAAAGTAAAACATATTTAAACATATTTAACGTTAAAGGACCATTTAAGTGAAAACATCTGGGAAACAGCAGCGATATCAACTGTAGAGACGAAGGCGCTGATGTCAGACAGTCATCGGCTAAATCTGTTCATCAGACCGATACCGATATATCGGAAAAAACACCGATGTGGTCACCAATAAATTGTGCATCTCTAATAAATATACTTGTTTTTGATGTGATGTTATTTACAGTTGAAGCTGTTTTGTTACCGCTAACTAAACAATCTACTTGTAATTGTAACACAAAACAGAAAAAAAAATCAGTAAAACAAATAAACAAATAAATAAAATGTTGTTGTTTTGTTTTAAACTGTCATTAAAAGCTGTTAAAAATGTTATTTTTGTACATTTCCTGCTCTTATAAAGGCTTCTCGCGGCCCTCAGCTCCGTCAGACTGCATGTTTCAGGCTTTACACGACCTCGTCTTGACCCGACTTTCAGCCTCTGACCTTTAAACAAGCTCCTCGGTTCTCACATTTTTCACGACGAGAGCAGAAACGCAGAAGCTCGCAGGTTAAACACTACCATAACTACGATAATCGCTGACTGACACCGCCGGTCGTCTGCTCCCAGGCTCCGCAGAATAATAAAGAAATCCGAGCTAACGTAAATGGTGACCTGAGAGGGAGGCTCTGGCTTTTCTAAGCGACTGCGACAGACTGCGGTCCGGTATGTTCGGTATGTTCGTGGCCACTTTCTCCGCTTCGCCGCGGCTTCTCCTCTCCGAGCGTCAGCTGTTGCCACAGCTGTTGTTAATGCTGCGAGGTCAGCTGCTCTCCGAGAAAAACCTCAGAGCGAAGCCGAGCGACAGCAGCTCAGCACAGAGCCTGAGTGAGAAGCTTCAGGTCCGTCTGAGGCTCTGAAGCTCTGAAGAATGAGTAGAAGTCAATGAGGATGATGCTAAAAGTACCAGAAGTCTGTTAAAAGTGATCCTCTGACGGTCCAGACTAGTCAAAAGAACCTCAAACATCTGTGTGACCGGATTGAAATCTGCTAAAAACATCAAGTGGAGCTTTTGAACGCTACAGTTCTCCGTTGTTTTGTTGTAGTTCTTTTTCTTTTTGCGCCTTTATTAGGGTCCGAGCTCCACAGTAACAGTAACAGTCGGACTCTTTTGGAACTGCTGGGATTCTTCTTATTATTATTCTTTGGCTGACTTTAAAACCGCTAACTAGACGGCCTAAACATGCAGGAAGACTCACCAAAACCACCACTCACACCAGGACTGGTTAAAAAAATTTCATATTTTAAGGGAGTTGGACGTGTCAACGCCCAAATGGCTCCACAGCGCCCCCTTGAAAATTTCAACAGAGTCCCGTCGGAAGCACGTTTGGCCTCGAGCTACGACATTTGGTAGGTACAGAATATAGAGCAGGTCAGAACGAATAACAAAAACGCCAAGCTCTAAAATGCAACACGGCTCAACGGCGCCCCCTACAATATTTCAACAGAGTCCCTATGTTTCACATAGAACAACAACATTCACCACACATACGTAAACACTCCTGACGCACAAAAAAGTCCATCAGCGCGTTTCCGTAAACCCAACAGGAAATCCGCCATGTTGGAAAAACAGCGAGTATGCCGGGCCATTTCTGCTCATTTTTCCTAATTTTTGACCATCTTCACAATATCTCTCCTCCTACAGGGAAGGTCGTACACACCTGACATTTGGCGAGCACAAACTACAGGAGGTGGTGATTCAATGTTAGTAAAAGTCTGCAAAAGTCTGCAAAAGTCTGACGGCGTGGAAATGGCGCCCCCCCGGAATTTGGCCACAACGCCATAAAACACCAGAATACGAGACGTGCTGTGTAACTGGCCTGTACGAGCGCCAAATCTAAGCCAGAGCACGTTTCCACCACGGACAACACGCAAGCCGCCGCAACTCACCACTAAACAGGAAGTGACTCGTAACTATGTCGCATGTGCTCCAATCTGGCAACACGCCAGATCAGAGTCCAACCCGGAGCACGTCTCCACCAAACCCTGACATGCTGGAAGGCCGACAAGCGTCGGGCGAGGACCCGTCCATCACTGCTTACGGCTTTAATTTTACTTTCGTTTTTTTTCATTTCTTTTTTGACAGGATTGCAATTAGCATGCTTTTGAGCATTCGCCCTCAAACCGGGGGTTGGGACCTCCATGGGGGTCCCAAGGTAATTTCAGGGGGTTGCCAGATCATTTTAAATACATAAATAAAGAAAGCCAACATTCATCAGATACATGTGTATGAGGGCTGTCAAAAGTAAGAGTGTTTACTTCTTCCCACTCCTTTTTCGGACTTGATAACATGGTTTAATTATATTATTGTTCTTTTTTGCTCTTTTAAAATTATTTTCTTTTTTTTCCCTTTCATTTGTTTGAAATAAATTCATTCAATCAAAAGAAAATGAAGGTGTTAATGTAAAGAGATTAATCTGTGGGATTAACACATTAGTTTTAACGCATTAACGCATGACCAGCGACGTTTTTACTGATGAGATGTTAGGAATTCATATCGGGGGTCACAGACTGATGATACGTTGGAGGTCGTGGCTCAAACAGTTTGAGACCCGCTGGTCTAGAACACGGTAGAACCGATCAGGACCATTTAGAACATTAGATTGTCTTTAAAAGTCACACTTTCCAGCAGTGAGATAAAGTTGTTTGTTTGGAAAAATGTAGACAAAAAACAAACATGTCAACACAGAGTCTCACCTTCTTCTGTCATTTTTCAGCCTGTTGGTCACAGAAAACATCAGCATGAAGCAAAACGAGGTTCTGAATAAACCGGGTTTAGTTTAGTTCTATTATGCTTTTGTTTTTCTTTAATTCAGATTAAAAATGAGAGAAATCCTGTAATTCTTTGTTTGAATCTGAACCGTAGAAACTGTTTTCAACCATTTAAACGATTTGCTGTGATTTTACAGATTTTCCCAGTTTTGTTAAATTCTGGATGTCGAGTAAAATCACAGAAAAATACGTTGATTTATATGTTGACTGTAAAACAAACAAAAAACAAAACAGAATTCTGTATTTTTACTACTTTTAATCTGTTTATCTACAAAGTTTAACCACAAAAATATTATTTTACTCTTTTTAAATCAGCAAAAAATCTTATTTTACAGACGTATGACATCATTTAAACAAATATATAATGGACTAATAAATAGCAGATCATTTATCTAACAGTTGTTTTACTGATTCGCCTGGTTTTTGGATGATAATAAATATAATATCTCATAAAATCACAGAAAGAAGTTGAGAACTGTAAAATCTTTACATTAAAAATCTGCATTTTTACACATTTGAGCCTCAAACTGGACAATTTTTACTGGATTTAAATTAGAAAATATATTATTTTTCATTATTTGGAACGACAAAGATGTACGACTCATAAATGATGAACCAGTTTTAACTGTTATTTTACTGTTTAATTAAATTAGAGGAAATATCTAGTAAAATAATTTACATGAGAATGCTCATAAAACAGCCCAAAACTGTAAAAAATAAAAAATAAAATAAAAATAAATAAATATCCACATCAAAAAAATCTGTATTTTACACCTAGATTTTATTTTTTTTTTATTTTTTTAGTTTATGCAAAAATTAGCTTAAAAAAATACAATAATTTCACTGATATATTTTTGCTGTAGTTTTCCAGATGTTTTATTTATTCCGGATCTTTCCAGTCCGTCTCCATGTTTACACGTTCCACAACAAGTCAGACACTGAATGAGGTCATTTAGTGTAAAAGCTGTGATATGACACAATCTGCTCATCAGCGTTTATCACTGAGCAGCTCACTGCAGTAACAACGAGATCCTAGGACGTTTGTCTCCTGCTTTCTGGGACATAAATCAGACTTTTAGATCAACGTTAAACCCCTGACAGGTGAACGACGCTGATGATAAATGTTAAAGCAGGCGCGAACAAAGAGAGTATTTTTGAACTGTGTTTGTGCGTTTTGAGGCGTCCATCGTAGTGCAGCCTGTTTGTGACGCCTGTATCTCCATCCATCATCTCTACACCTTAATCCTCACCAGGGTCTTGGGGGGCTGGAGTCCATCCCAGCTGACTCAGGGTGAAGGCAGGAGAAGCGTAACCGCCGACTCCAGCTGGTTCAGTTACTCAGAATCCTTCATTTATTGGGAATCTCTGCTGATCCTGGTCAGTCAACAGAAACAGGAAGCATAGGTGCTGATATTCTGGCTGACAGACTGAGTTCATGTTGTTAATGTTTATGAATCTCTACGGTGCTAATGGATCCTTCAGGACATCTGGATCTCCCACCTCGTCCGTCAGACCTGATGAAGCCTCTTGGGTGAAACATCTTCAAGGAACTCAAGCAGGTCCAGTTGCTACGATTAATCGACCAGAATCTACGGTTTGTATTAGTCGGTAAAGACAAACACTGAGAGCAGCATGTAGCAGAAGTCACGTCTCAACGCTGACGAGCTGAAATGAACTTTCAGGTTTTTTAGTTGAACAGTTTCCTCGAAGCATCGTCCTTCATTTCTTTTTAGACACCTCAGAGTCCAGATCAGACAAACCAGATGATTCATAAAGACCTCAGACGTCTAAATCTCAGGTTTGATCAAACTGTGACTCTGCTGCCACCTGGTGGACAACAGCAGGTAACAACATCCTAACTAAATGATGTTTGAAATCCTAACTGTTCATTTGTGAAGCTTCCTCACATAAACACGTCTTGTCCTGAACGAGGTTCAGTTAGAGACACTTTCAGTCTAACAGTTGATTTAAATGGTTGTTTTAATGATTTCCTGTGAATAATAATCATCTTGTTTATTTCTGGGACATTAGATCAGATGATCATCAGCTGTGACAGGAGACAGTTTGTTCTCTGATCGTCTGTAAAACTGTTTTGTTCTTCACACTTTACTGGTATTTTACAGATTCTCCTGAGACGTTAAAGACAACTAGAAAAATCACCAGAAGGTATTCATTTACAAAAAAAAAGAAAAGATCGTAAAGTTTATACTTCTACAAATAGTAATTCATCCTTTGATTAAAAAATTACACAATTTTTTTATTTAAATCTGCAAAAAATATCAGTACGTCACAGATATTTGCTGTAATTTTAGGAAAAATCATGTTTAATATTTTTTTATTATTATTATTTTTTATATTATGTTATTTCACAGGGTTTTCCTGATTTGTAATAATTATAAAACATATCTTGTAGAATCACAGAATGAGGTATTATTGTACATGTCATCCATTAAACACTGTAAATAATGTCCAAATCTATTTTATTTTATTTTATTTTTTATAAACAGCAATATTTTTTTCGCAGCATTTTAATGTAAAATTTAACTATTTTTATTATTTAAATAAGAAAAAAATCACTATTTTATTTAAAAGAAAACAAATGTGTATAATAAGGAATGAACACTTGTAAAGGCTGTTGTCTCACAGATTCCTCCTGGTTTGTTTAATTATATATATTTTTTAAATATCAAGTAAAATGAATGTGCTTCTGGCACCTTTGCTGCCACATCTGTTTTACTTTTCTTTTTTGTTTTTTTGGAAGCTGTGATTCTGTGTGATCCGGATCAGAACAAACACGTGGAAGCCGAGGCTCACATGCTCATAAAGCCTTTATGGGTGCTGGTGCTGTTTACTTCTGCCGTGTGGGTTCCAAGCAGCTGTTTCCTCCTCTGGTGTTTGAGGCCCGACTGGTGGACGGTGGGAGGTGGTTTATGGCGCGGTCCGGTCCACTTTGGTGCAACGCTGGACGGTCACGGACTAAAGACTGAAGCGTTCCCTCGACCTGCAACACGGCAGCAGAGAAACAGCAGCAGGTGAAGATGTCGAGCCTCCTCTGTGTGTGCTGACGTCCCAGTCGAGGCTTTTTGCTTCCCATCAGTCAATATTTAATATCTGCTGATACCGAGTCCTGATCTGATACCATTTTCCAGGATAACACACATTTCAGAAGCATAAAAGTTCCTCAGAATCAATCCAATAACCGACAACTGAACTGTTTTGTAACGCCTTCAAAAAAAACTGCAACACAAGCTCCAAAAAAACAAAAAAAATCCCGTATGCGCTACATACATGTCCGTAAATGCATCATAGATCAGCTGTAGTACCTGATTGTTCCACCAGGTGGCGCCTCTCACTGTTTAATTCTGTAGAGACCAGAGGAGGCGTCACTCAGACTACAGTTCATGTTGGCAGCAGAGAGCATTGTGGGGGTTTAGCTGGTAAAGGGGCACCATGACAAAGACTACTGTGGTGATTTATGACTTTTGGCTAGCTCCTGTTCCACAACTACATGGCTAATTGCTAATTGTTGGTCCTGCTCCTCTTTCACTGTGGTTTGACCTGAAGTTGACTGTTAATCAACAAGTCCTGCAAGAAGTTATTTCTTCTATTGTCAAATGAAAACAATTATATTTCTGCATCCCAGCTGTTCTTCAATGTTCTGTAGATGTTCAGGAGCTCACACCTCAAAGTGTCAGAGCAAGATGGAGAAGACTTGTATTCTGTTTTTCTGCTTTCGTAGTTCAGGTTTGAAATCACGTGTTTTTAAAGGAATGTCAGTGAGCTCTGACTCCAGGTTTCTAGATTTCCTCTGAGATAAACTCGTCTCCTCGTCGAATGCGCTGAAGTATATTAGTTATATTTTTACTTTCGCTTTCAGAAACTCACAGAAGGTTGAAACTAACGATACTGAACTGGTCGCGTGGTTTGAAACCGGTACCTGCAGGAGGCTCTTGACGGTTATCTGCAGGTCCTCCTGGTTCAAACACAGCTTCAGCTCCTTTGGGTGGCCCTCGGCGTCCTCATCGGTCACATTCATCTGCTGCAGCTTCCCACTCAGTCTGAAAAACGACAGCAGCGAAGACAATGAAAACAACAAAGACGAGGACGACGAAGAAGACAAAGCAGACGATGACAGAGAAGAAGATGAAGAAGAAGAAGAGCTACAGACGACAAAGACAATAAAGACGAAGACGAAGAAAATGAAGAAGTTGACGACAAACAGGAAGATATCAGGACGAAGAACATGAAGAAGGATTTGTCAACGAAGAAGTCGACAAAGAAGAAGTCAAAGAAGTTTAAAACTAAGAAGGTGGAGAAGAAGAAAACAAAGAAAGAGAAGAAGGAGATGACAATGAGGAAGAAGACAACGAAGAGGAAGACGATGAAGACAAAGAAATCAAAGAGGAAGACGAAGAAAATGAAAAGTCGACAACAAGTAAGACGATGAGGACGAAGAAGAGGAAGAGGAAGAGCAGGACGAAGACCTCTGTGGGTCTGAGGATGACCTCCATTCCTGGATTGAGTCCATCAGCTGAGCTCTGATTTCTTCTCCTTTGGGACTGGACAGAACATCGGAGACGCTGAAGCCTGGAAACAGACTCATGAGCATCGGAGGAACCTGCACAGACGAACAAACACAGTTACCTCCCGTCTGCTGCGATAAACGTCCATCACATGAACAGTTTCTGTAAGTCTTGTTTTTGCTGTTTGCCTCATGTTTCACTGCAACATAAACACTGATGGAGAGAAGTCAGAGAGTCTTCTGTCAGCTAGAACCATTAAAGACAGAAAAACAAAAAAGTGTCACTGAAACTGGAAAAACAATAAATGCTGCAGATGTTTAACTGCTTCCAGCCTCTAGAAACTCTACAAACAAAGTGAAACATGTCTGGAAGCTGCTGGCAGGTTTTTAAGGTTTCACGGGTTGAAAGAGAATTAAATAAGAAATGTTTATTTATTTGTGCCTTTTTTTCACCTGCAGTCCGACTCTTAGTCTTGAGCTTGAATATTTTAATCCTGGATGTGCAAACATTTGGTTCCTCGTTGTTGCTGTTATTGTTTTTGTTGTTGTTGTTATTATGTTGCTGTTATTGTTGTTTTATTGTTATTATTGTTGTTATTATGTTAATGTTATTGTTGTTGTTTTTGCTAGTGTTGTTGTCATTTTTGTTCTTGTTGTTTTTATTTTGCTGTTGTTGGTTTGTTATTTGTTATTATTGTTGTTGTTATTGTTTCTGCTGTTGTTGTTTTTATTGTTATTGTTGTTTTTGTTGTTATTATGTTGGTCTTGTTGTTATTATTGTTGTTATTATGTTAATGTTATTGTTGTTGTTTTTGCTAGTGTTGTTGTCATTTTTGTTCTTGTTGTTTTTATTTTGCTGTTGTTGGTTTGTTATTTGTTATTATTGTTGTTGTTATTGTTTCTGCTGTTGTTGTTTTGGTTTTTATTATTATTGTTGTTTCTGCTGTTGTTTTTATCGTTATTGTTGTTATTATTGTTATTAATTTGCTGTTAATGTTCTTGTTGTATTTATTGTTATTGTTGTTTTTATTGTTATTATGTTGCTCTTGTTGTTATTATTGTTGTTGTTGTTCTTGTTTTTATTGTTGTAATTTTTGTTGTTGCTGTTATTGTTTTAATTGTTATAATTACTGTTTATTATTGTTTTTGTTGTTATTATGTTGCTGTTATTGTTGTTATTATTATTGTTGTTGTGTTTGTTGTTATTGTTTTAATTGTTATGATTATTGTTGTTATTGTTGCTGTTGCTGTTGTTGCCATTATTATTTTGTTGTTGTTGTTGTTGTTGTTTTGTTATGATTGTTGTTGTTATTATTGCCATTATTATGTTGTTGTTGCTGTTGCTGTTGCTGTTGTTGTTGTTGTTGTTGTTGTTGTTGTTGTTGTTGTTGTTGTGAAACCCTGTATTTTAAACGTGTCCGTGGGTCTCAGGGTTCAGAGGGTTGATGACGAACGAGAAGCTGAACTAAACACAAATGTGCGTCTCACTGAATCAACTCTTCAGCGTCTAACATCAGCCGAGGGCGAAGCTCAGACCTCCTGGCTGTCGGGGTCCAGGACCAGCATGCAGATGAAGTCCTGCCTGGCTGACGTCCAGCTCATCAGCTTCCTGAAGGCCTTAGACCTGCTCTCGTAGTAGCGGCCGACCGCCGGGTTGTAGCGGATGGCAGCAGAGAACATGTCGGCCGCCTCCTGGAAGCGTCTGCAGACACAGAGACGGCTTCAGATAGTGTTTAATCTCATACATCACTACATTTAATATTTAGAAAAATCAACTTAAACATCTCTGATTGCCTGAATGTTTTATTGCAAAAAATATGAACAAGAATAAAGACATTTCTGAAATCTTCGCTTGATACAGACGCATCTCAGAAAATTAGAAATATGGTGGAAGAAGCTCAATATTTAGCCTCAGACACTGTTTAAAATGTTAGAATATTTCAGAAATCCCCTCCTTTTCAGATTTGAAATATTCTAATAATTTGAGATGGATTTGGGGGATTCGGGAGCTGTAAGCCGTTATCATCAAAGTTAAAACGAATAAAGGATTGAAGTTCATGTGTGATGAGTCCAGAATATACGTTGTTCTCACTTTGTGCAACTTCTGGTGAAAAATATTGAACTTTTTCCACCTCATTTGAATTATACGAGACGCACTTGTACCTGAAACACTTTGAGATTAAATAATAATATTGAAAAAATACATAAAATAATTTTTAAAAATCATAGCTTCAGTTCTAAAAGTTGAATGAAAACATATTTTGTATTTTTATTAAAATAATCACTTCTTTGGTCCAACTTTATATTTTAAAAAATCTTTGTTAGTTGCTTTTCAAATGATATTATTTTATCTTAAATCAGTAAATTTCCCCCCAAAAAAAGTTTCTGCACAACCCGCTCTGATTTGTCTGTTTTTTTATGGCATTAAATCTGAATATTAATAAAGATATTTGAGAGATTTTAGCTGCATTAAAACCATTTTTTGTCTGAGAACCATCAGACTATTTGCCAGTATTTTCTGCAACTTGTCAAATCTGCTCCATCGACTGTAAACTTTCCACAAAAAGCAGTTTTATCTTAATTTTTTTGTACTTATTTTGTTCATATTTGAGCTCACCCACATCCAGACATTATTTAATCTACATGTCTGATCTCACAGATTCTGAATCAGTGACACGATGAGAACTAAACGTGAACATTTCAGGTTTTTATATTTAATCTTTCTTGAGGTGTTGTTGCTGAAACGGACTCAACTCTGAATGTGAGAAAAAACCTCCTGAAAGTGGGTCAACAAAGTGTTTCATTTACGAAGCTAAAATGTGAAAAACATCTTTATGAAAATCCGTATTTTTTGCTATAAAAGTGTCGCGGTTCTGACCCGTCCTGGAAACAGAGGCGGCCCAGAGTGTTGTGGACGACGGCGAGTCGGAGTCGGACCGCCGGGTCGTCGGGTGCCAGCATCTCCTCGGCCTGCTGGTAGTCGGCCAGAGCAAAGCACCAGTCGCCCTGTTTGAAGAAACAGTCTGACACACAAAGAAAGAAAACGAATAAATACGACACAGATCAGAGTTTGATTCAATGATTGGAGCTGAAGAGCTTCACTCTGGTTTTAATTTCCAAACGAGCTGCTTCAGACGATGTTTAGCCGTTTCTTTCTTTGGATCATCAACCATCAGTCAGACAAAATTACAAAACTAAATCAATAAAAGAATAACAAAATAAAAGTGGAAATTAAAAAGAAGAATAAATAAATAATGTGGCGATATAAAGCAATATTAATCAAAATAGAATCCATAAAAGAAAAGGCTAAAAAATAAATAAATAAATAAAAACGAATAAAGACAAATAAATAAAATAATAATGTTTTTTATATTTTAATTTTTGTAATTTTTTAAATTTTTAATAATGTTAATGGAAATATGCGCACATTTTTTTGCTTATATTTCCTTTACCTTTCAAAGTGCCATTTTTTTTTATTTAAAAATGAAATAAAAATGAAAAATAAATTATAAATAAACAAAAAACAACAATAATAATAACATTAATAAATGAATAAATAATTTTAAAAATAAATAAATGAACTATAAATAAATAAATAAAAAACAATAAATAAATAAATAAATGAACAAATAAATTACTATTATTATTTTATTTGTCTTTATATTTCTACTTTTATTAGCCTTTTCTTTTCATTTTGCCTCATTATTTATTTTTTATTTTATTTATTCTTCTTTTTATTTCCACTTTTAGTTTATTATTACTCCATACCTAACCCCATAGAAATAAAGTTAGAAATGAAAGAACTGAAGAAAAACCGACATAAATCGATCAGGATTCATAAAAGCGAGACAGAATTCCTTCTTTTTTTTCTTTGTTTGTAACCAAATGAATCAATAATCTGAAACTGCACCATAAAGAAGATAAAAGGTTTTTAAAAAATGATTAAATAAAACACTAATATGAAGAGAAGACGAATAAAAAAGGCAAAAATGAATAAATATTTGGAGAAATAAAGACGTAAAAACACCATCTGGACGTGTTGATATTACAGAGAGACTTTCAGAGGAGGAGGAAACTCTCGGTGCCGTTAACGAGGATTTATGGTGGAGAGATAAGAGCCAGACTCTGAGGTTTGTTTCTGCCCTTTGAAGCTTCTCCAGACTCTGACGGACCTCCAGGTGGGCCACAGATCCTCACCTCCTCTGTTCAGGTAGAGTCCCGGCCGGCTCTTCTCCTCCTCGATGGCCTTGTTGAGCAGCAGAGCGGCCTCCGAGTAAAGACCTCGGCCGAAGCACTGGACGGCAAAGTCGTTGTAGGTGAGGACCAGCTGGAGCTCCGCCTCCCGACGAACGGCCTCCTTCCCCTGACCTCTGACCTCCTCCTGATCCTCCTCCTCCTCGTCGCTCAGCTCTGCAGCCTGAACCAGGTCCTCGATGGCGGCTGTGAAGTCCTTCAGACGTCGGTACAGAATCCCTCTGAAGGAAACACAACACATTTTAATTCACGTCTCAGAACATCGCAGGGCCTTGAGCTTAATATTTAAATTAGGAAAGTACATTATAATTGTTATTATTACTATTTATGTATTCATTTATTTTACAAGGTCTTTTCCTTTATACTTCTTTCTGTCGGTTAAACATCTTTTTGATTCATATGCAGTTGTTACAGGACCCTGGGTTTTGTGGATCTGTGGACTTGTGATCACTGTGTGGGCCGATGGGCTGTGGAGGTCCAGCTGAGGACGGAGCTCCAGAACCACGCCAGCCATGATCGCCCTGGAGCTCCAGACCTGCTCTCAGCCTGGTTCTTCCCGCCTCCAGTCACACCTGATTGGACCACCACCACTCCTCCTCCACCCCAGCAGTCACCACACCTGGCTGTAGAACCAACCAGCCGCCTCTCAGTCGGGGCTGGATGGGATTCAGAGTGAACAGTTCTGGTGACGCTCGGTTTGTATCTTTTGCGCTTTAACTTCTGTTGGCAGCTGCTAGCTCGGTGGGGGACTTTCGTACAGACGGACTCCTGTTAGCAGCTTCGTGAGGAAGTTCCTCGTGTCCTGTGTCTTCGTATTGTGTGTTTAGAGGCACCAGTTTGCTTTAGTTCCTTTTGTCGTGTGTGGACGCTGCTGTTTGGTTTCAGGTTGACTAAAGAGTTTAGTTTAGTTTGCTAGCTTCTGACACTCTGTCAGCCTTCGTTTGGTTCTTTTGATTTTTATCCACCAGCTTCGTTTGTATCGTCACCGTTCTGTTGTGTTCCTTTACTGAGCAATAAGCTGCATCACCTGAACCATGTCCAGGAGGCTGGATCGTAACACGGTCCAATAAAGCAGAATCACATTTACTTCAATTAAAATAAAGTGGAAAGCTGTGACTGAAGCACATGTTCTGATGGTAACTGGATTACTGAGGACAGACTCAGTGAGCTGCACTACTCATCAGACTCCTGCAGTCCAGAAACCTGCAGGTTTTTATCGGACTTCTGCCTCAGTGCAGCTCCTCTGCTCACCTGAACAGGTAGAGTCGGGCGTCCTGAGGGCTGCTCTCCAGAGCCACGTTGATCATGCAGAGGGCTTCGGGCAGCCGGCCGCTCACGGTTCTGTCCACGGCCTCCAGTCGGGCCTCCTCGCTGGCTTCACGCAGCTGCTGCAGCAGAACTCGAGCCGCCAAACACGAAGGGTCCAACGCCAACGCCGCCGTCACGTCCTGATGGCAGCGAGACGTCTGGACGGAGGAGAAAACACTGATAGCTGACGGAGCATATTAAAAATAACAATAAAAAACATCTCGTATCATCCGTCTGCACCTCTGGTTGGCAGCAAACGTTTTGATCATGAACTCTGAGGTTTTAGATCAACATCTGAGGAAGTGTTAAAGATAAAAACCTGAAATGTTCTCTGTTATCTCTCATCACGTCACCGATTCAGAATCTGTGATATCTGACAAACAGCTCAAATAAAATCAGATTATATTATAATTGAAATGTGCCCCGAAAAAAACTACAGCGACCAAAAAAATCCCCAATCTTTAACAAAAAACCCCCCAAAAATAAAGAATAGAACTAATAGAATAAATAAATGTAAGACACTAAAAAAAGAAAAAGTAAAAATTTTTATTTTACTTTTAAAAAGTGTAATTAAAGTTTCACAACTGATTACACACGTATGACAAATTGTACCGTAAAAATTAATTATTTTGTAAATAAAAAAGCGGTTCTCAGAGAAAAATACAGATTTTTTAATACAGGAAAAAATGTACCAATGTCTATATTTCTTTATTTATCGGTGTGCATCTCGTGCTGTAACAACCACATTTCCTCTTGGGGATTCATAAAGTATTTCTATCTATTTATTTTATGCTTTGAAACTTTCAGGCCAATCAGAGATAGTGGAGCAGAAACTGTTCCAAAACTGGATGATCTCAGATGGAACAACCATCCCGAATCATCTTTAGTGTCTAAATAACTTCATTTTATGTGTTTCTATAATTTCAGGAATACGTTTTATTCCATGGTGTTGATTTCTTTGAAAATGTTTTGATTTAAAAGTGATTCAAACTGTGTTAAAGACTTAAATTGATTCCAGTCCTGATATCAGCACCAGTCCAGCCGGTCCCAGGACTGTGGATCTTCATATTCGGGTTCATCCCAGCGCTGTGTTAGTGTGCAGACTGTGTGTCACCTGCTGAAGCCGTTTGTGCAGTCGGGCTCGGAGGACGTGAAGCTCAGCGGTGGGACTTCCTGACGTCATCCAGCCGTCGAGCAGCTTCAGGCAGTCGGAGTGACGACCTGCAGCCGTCAGACAGGCCAGGCTGGGATTCAAGGAGGAGACACGTTCAGCTGTACAGATCACGTTCAAGCTCTCGACTACTTGTTTCGCCCTCGTGTGAGTCAAAGCTGCTGTCATTTAAATCCATGTATCCAACAGCCACAGAAGCTACGACACGTTTGCAGGATGATGTTAGTTAATGACTCGCAGGTTTCTGACCTTCTGACTTGGTAAACTCTGCAGTCGGGCTTCACCTCAGCAGCTTTGCTAAACGCCTCCAGGGCTTCGAGGAACAGACCTCCATCGAACAAACACTGACCCTGAAGACACGAAAACACAAGACCAGCAATAAAACGTCTTCTGTTTGAGACTTTTACGAAGGCTGACGTGTAACCAGCAGCAAAAAAACATCTGTGTGACGAGTTCTAGGTGTTGGACGGAAGTATAAACGTCCATCCATCATCTATACACCACTCAATCCTCACCAGGGGGGCGGAGCCTATCCCAGCTGACTCAGGGTGAAGGCAGGTTCACCTGGACAGGTAACCAGTCTATCACAGGGCTACACTTAGAGACAGACAACCAAGCACACTCACATTCACACCTACGGACAATTTAGAATCACCAATTAACCTCAGCACGTTTCTGGACTGTGGGAGGAAGCCGGAGAACCCGGAGAGAACCCACGCTGCACGGGGAGAACATGGAGACTCCATGACGTGAACTTTGCTCACCACTGATCCACCTGCAGCCCACATTAATGCTCCCAAGAACATTTAGTAAACTCACCACGAGGTGGACGTTAACCAGATTATTTCTGATAATCGGTGCAGCAGCAGAATGAAGACGAACCACAAGATGATAAATGATGTTGAATAAACATCAGATCTTTGTTGAAAACAGAAATTAGATTTGCTTCAGTCACAATAAATCACATTTCATTTTACTGAACTGAATGAATCATATTTATTTTCCTTTCAAATTAAATTTACTTTTTAAGTAATTAATTAATTATATATTTTTTCCTTTAACACTTTTTTTCCCCTTAGTTTAATAAATAAAACATATTTTTCTTTCACACAATCATTTCTGGTTCCTGATGTAATAAACCAGTTTGACTCTTTGTTTACATGTTTTTCTTTTTCCCCTTTTTTTCTTCTACTTAATTGAATAAATCACATTTACTCCACTTCAACACACTATTTTCTTTTACTCTATTTAGTCAATTATGTTCATTTACACATTTTGTTCTTTGACTTAAATCACATTTATTTATCTTTTGCAAATGAGTTACTTCATGTAATAAACAAATATATTGAATTAGATTTAGTGGATTTAATTCTACGAATAACCAGATGAACAATAAAGAACATCGACTCGTGTGTCCGTTTGACTTTTAGAGCCACAAATTAAAACGACATTTTGTTTTTTAAATCATAAACACAAAAACATCCTGATTCACTTGGACTAAAGAAAGAAATGTAAGAATTTAAAAATTCAAATATCCTCCTGTGTGTCTCGTTCTGACTGACAGAAGTGATTCATGAGAACATTTCCACGTGTTGTCGACTGTTTCAGGATCACAGAAACAGATTTTCACGACAAGCTCCTCTGCTCGAGTGTTTCTCCTCTGAGTCGGACGAACAGAGCTTCGTACCTGCAGGTAGTAGATGAAGGCCAGGCGGCGGCTGAAAGCTCCGGGCTGCAGGATCCAGGCCCGTTTGTAGGAAGCTGCTGCTGACTGGAAGTCACAGAGCTGCAGGTAGGCCTCGGCCCGGCTCACGTACAGCTGGGTCTGGAGCAAACGCAACAAACGTGGACGTTAAGTCAAGAAACAGACGTCAGCTTCATGTCACGTCTTCAGGATCAGAACCGGCTTCAGAACCACAGGTGGTGAAGAAACAAGACCACCGTGTTTCTGTGAAGCTCATTGTTAACCACATGAAGCAGCAGCCGGTTCTGATGGTTCTGCTCCGTTCAGCACCTGCTCCGGCTGCAGATTGAGCGCTTTGGTGAAGCAGACCGCGGCCTTCTCATACTGACGCCTTCCCATCGCCTCGGTTCCGCTTCTGTAGCTGCAAACGACAAACGTCAGGAGGTCGGTGCAGGTTTTCAACAAGAGATGCTTCACTTCTGCTTTGACCAGAACACAAACAGCTGAAATAAGAACGTGAGATCTTCCTGATTACAGAATAAGAACGTGTAACGAGGTTAGAGCTAAATTAAGAAGGATTATTTGACATTTTGATTCTATATTTCATCAATTTATTGTCTATTTATTGTTTATTATTTATAGTCAGAGTTCGATGTTTGTTGTCTCTATCCTGTTCATAGCTAGATTCTATCTTTTCTATTTCTATACTTTTTTCTGTGTTCGTTTTGCACCTTCAGTCCTCCACGTGGCCTTTTGATTAGAAACAACAAAAGCAGCACGTTGCTGTTTCTGTGTTTCTTCTACCTCGATGTGACTGTTTTTTAAAAGCTGAACACGCAATCTGTAAAACCACAACAAAATGGTTCATTTCAAAGGGAAGCAGAAGGATTTTGCCTGATTAGACATGAAAATACCTTCAGTTTCATTTCCTGAAACCAACAGAATCAAGTCAGTAAAGCTGATCTAGATCCAAGATGAACTCCAACACATGTGAACCTGATTCAGGACTTCTGGTTTAGGTGACAGGTGTTGTTTTTAAACGTAAAAAGAGAGAAAATGTATTTAACATCATATAAAAGCCTATCATGAAGACCAACAGATATTTTATTCTTTCTTGTGGATCCTGAAGGACCTTCTACGTACGGCAACATGAAGGTCCTGAACAGGGTTAAAATAAAACCCACTCGTGTTTGTCTGTTTGCTGACGGTGAGGCTAATCGTTCATTCGTGACTCTCACTGTTCTGCAGCCTTGCTCTGGACGATGACGTTCCTCTGAAGTTCTGGTCGTTGCTGCCGTTTCTCTGCAGGCGGCAGAAAGATTCTTCTGGAGCCGAAGAGCTGCTTGAAGGCGCTTTTTCTTCTGGCTTCTTCCAGCTCCTCATCTGATACGACGGTGGAGAACAAACTCTGCTCTGCTGTCTGCCGATGGACAAAGATTTCACGTGTAAAAACCAAAACGCTCTTCAAGAGAGAACAAACTGTTTTATCTGGACTCTATGAAACGAACACGGTACTTATTGAAAACATGGTGGATTTTTTATTCCAGCTTCTACTACGTCTGAATGATTTGGTGACAACACATTAATACAAATGTGATTTGATTGATGATATAATCAGCTTCGGTTTAATATTTACTGTGTAGTAATTGAAAACACATTTTAAAGACAAAGGCAGAGCGACACAACCTCTGCAGTTAAGACAAGCTGGTAAGAAATAAAAATTATCAATGAAAAACGTCAGAACGTCTGTGCACCAATTTGTTGTTGTCCTTTCTGAGGAGGATTCAGTCGACTGATTTCCTACTGTGAAGCTTTTATACACACAAAAAAATACTATTTAGCTTTAAAGTCATTCAAATACTGTGAGATGATACAATTTTTAATTATTTTCCAGTTAATATTTCACACAGGTGTAGTCATTCTGATGTAAACTTCCAGCTAAAACCTTATTTCTATCATTAAAACCTTTTAAATTCCTTCACGTTGACCTTTGTAGCATTATTTAACCTGTTTATTTAGTTTAGCCTGTCACCAAATAGCTTTGACTTATAGCTAGCTACATTTTCCTTCTGTTTTCTAATCTCTTATGAACCTTTTTGTCATTTGCCTCCTCAGAAATGTCCATTCTGTCGCTGTAATAGCTGCTTGATGTTGTTTTAATGACATTTTTCCTATTTATTTTCACATTTGAAGCATTTTTAAGGTTACTGGCTAAATCTGAGTGTCGCCTTGGAAATTAAGTTTTAGCTTTTATTTTCTTATCAAAGACAATCCACTTTGAACTAGAGGTTCTCACATTCTCTTTCTATCATTAAAAATCTTTTCAATTTTAACTCTGTAGTTTAATTTAGCGCAGGTTTGTTTAACTTTTCTTGCTAACACACAGCTTTAACTTCTAGCTAGCTACATTTTCTTCTATTCTTTAATAATCTACTCACCTTGTCGTCACTCTTGTCCTCAGAAGTGTCCATTGAGTCGCTGAAATAGCTGTTTTACAAACTCTTAAGAACTTTTGATTGAGTTATTTTCACTTTTCTGCTCTTTCTGCTGGCGTTAAAAATCTGACTGTCACCATGGAAACCAACCTGAACGCAACGAGAGGCTTTTATTTTCTTAACAAAGATGATTTACTCCCAACAGGATGCTCATCTGTTTTCACTTCCGGAACCGTTTCCACTTCGCCCGAAAAAATAAAAAAACAACAACTTTAAACTGTAATATTTAACGTCTACAGATGCTACCAGTGTGTAGCTTAACTTAAAAAAATAAAAAGATGTAATCGACGACGAGCTTTGCTGAATTAGTGAACATTCGTAACTCTTTGCTAACAGCTAGCTAGCTAAGTTAGCCAGCTAGCTAGCTCTCTGTGACAGAGGTGAGTCCTAAACTGTCTCCCAAGGCCAGATGTTGCGGTGCCAAACCGGCACATCTGCTGTTTGAAAGAGTTCTGACGTTTAAATCACTTAATTCAACAATGTGTGTACAGTTCAGCAGGCTGCCGCCACAGCGCCCCCTACCGACCCGGAGGACCCGGAGATTTATCTCAACCAAAATCCTACTTTATGTCAAAGTTTTTCCGGTATTGAAGGCTTATTCCACCCAAAATGTGCTTAATTATAAACGAGTTAATATTTCAAATGTCAATTAGACCTAAAACACAACTTTTTCTGCAACTATTCACAGTTTTAAAGATTTATTCAACCACAAATATGACTTTCTGTCCAAGTACACATAGTTTCAAAGATTTATTTCATCCATGTTCTGGTTTTAGATGTTTATTCCACCCAATATACTGTTTTCTGTCAAAGTACACCCAATTTTATAGGTTTATTTAACCCAAAATATTACTTTCTGCCCAAGTATTCTCAGTATGAAGGCTTTATTTCACCCAAGTGGTGCTTTCTTGTGAACATCTTATTATTTCAGAGCTTCATTCGACCCAAAATGCTGCTTTTGGTCCGGGTTATTGTAGGTTAAACCGTTTTTATCACCTAAAATGCTGCTTGTTTGTTTGTTGTGAAGGTTTAAGGACTTTCTAATAAGCAAGTGATGGTTTTACAGGTTTGTTTCATCTAAATGCTGCTTTAGGTCAAAGTACTAATGGTACTAAAGCTTTTGTTTTTTCACCCAAATATTACAAAATGTGGTTTCAAACTTTTATTCCACTCAAAATACTATTTTCCATGTAAGTTTTTATAGTTTAAAAGGTGTATTCCACTCAAAATACTGTTTTCTGTCTCAGTATTTGTAGTTTAATGGGTTTATTCTACTCAAAGTACGACTTCCTGTCCACATTTTTATACTTTTATGGGTTAATTCCACCCACAAAAAAAAACTACAAACATGCATGTAGTTCTGTTGTTGTTCTGTTTTTGGCTAGAAAATTGACAAATAAATAAATAAGTCAGTGAAAAACTGAAACTCTTCATTGGCGAACTTTGGCTCACTTGCAGACTTTTATTTTGAAAAACCGGACAGACCAGGAAATGTCAGGCACACACGCCGATCAGCTGACTCGCATGTTGACAAAGCGACTTGTCTGTTCTCGCCGGCGGTCGGAGACAGAAGCCCGGAGCTCCGGAGATGCTTCTGGTTCTGTAGAGTTCTGGTTCGGTCTCCGGTGAAGCCGCTCGGTTCGTCAAGCTTTTGTTGTGACAGCTTGTTCCGGCGCGACCCGAGATCCATGCGAGATCAGAACCCCGGAGAAGCCTGAAGAAGCTACCTGCTGCAGAATGGACATCCAGGACGAGAGGAGGAGGCTGCTGGACGCGGAGGGAGAACCGAACCCGACCGGACTCATGTCGGAGCAGGAGGCCTATATGAGGTCAGAGAATACTCGAATACTCGAATACAGCGCAGAGGTACTGCAGCAGTACTCAGTAGTACTACAGTAGTACTACAGTAGTACTACAGTAGTACTACAGTAGTCCACACATGTGCTTTATTGGCCTCCTAAACATTGAGCTGCTCGCTGGTTCTACTGAGCTGCTGTAAAACACATTCAGGTCACATCCAGGACAAGAACCACAGCAGAACCTGGTCGGACAAGGTGGGCTCTAAAGAGAACCTGGTGTTTTATTCTGAAGAGCAAATGCGTCGGAATTTATTGATTTAGTGAATTTCAGGACCGTGCAAATCAAGTTTAAACCCGAATAACAAGTTCTAACTATAACTTATAACTATGGAGCAGTGAGAGTAGAAGAAGAATGAAATAAAAGTGGAAATAAAAAGAAAAATTAATACAATTTTTAAAAAATAAATAATATGGTGATATAGAGAAATATGAATCAAAAATGAATACACAAATGAAAAGGCTAATAAAGTAGAAATATAAAGACAAATAGATAAAATAATAAAAATACGATTTAAAAAAAAAATATTTTATTTATTGTTGTATTTAATTAATTAATTTCTTTTTATTTTAATTTCTTTTTTGTTTTTTCAAATTTGTTTATTTTTCACCTTTTTTCTTATTTATTATTTCTGTATTATTTTTCGTTGTTTGTATTTCATTTTCATTTTAAAAAATGTCATTTTATTTTTATTTTTTTATTTTTGTTTTTTCCTTATAACAAACAACAGCTGTTCACAAGCAACGCTGGAAACCATGAATTAAGAGGAAATTTAATGAAAGTTTAATTTAGATATTTGTCAGTTTGTGGGATGAAACGATGTCAAAACGACCACGACTATGAAAGAATTTACAAAAACGTACAGAAATGTGTGATAACGTGAAACAGTGACGGATGTAAGGAAACAGGAAGTAGAAGAACATGAGAGGTAGACGTTAATTAGCTAAACGGACATTATTTGAAGGGTTTGTTTTGCCTTTTTAGTGTCGAAGCAAGTCTGAAATAAATCAGTGGTGAAAATATCAAATTACAGATATTTGTTAATATAAATGTTTTTATAAATCGGTGGATTTAAAACGTGTTCAGTTCACGGTTGAAGCTCCACAGCGTTCACAGCATCACTGGGTTTAGACGTTCTGGTTTAAGCAGAACCAGGCTCAGGCGTTCGGCCTCGACCCGTCGGTTCTGAGGGCCAAGAGGACAGAACCAGGAAACGGGCCGATGAGGCTCCAGCTCAGCAGTTCTGCTCCACCGCCTCTGAAGGTTCTGGTGCATAAAATCCAGATGTTTCTGAAGATATTTGTGGAACTCGATGCATGAACGTCGACCCACTTATGAGTTTAAATCTGAGTGTGTCTGAACATCTGAGGAACGTTTAAAGATTAAAACCTGAAACGTTCTCTGCTGTTTGTCATCATGGCGCTGATTCAGGATCTCTGATTTGTGTTGAGTCATGAAAATGTGTAAAACCGCCTGATCAAGCAGACTGGTGATGTTTCTCAAATCAAAGGTCACGATCATATAAAACTAAACATCGAGCACTAACCAGAAGCTCTGGAGTTCTTCCAGATCAGCAGTTCTCAAAGTGTTTGAGCCACAACCCCCCAACCTGACATCTCATCAGTAACGCTGTTAATGTGTTGATCCCACCGAGTAGTCTCTTCACATTAATTTTCTTTTGGATTAATTTAATTTATCTCAAACAAATGAAACTGAAAAAAAACGAAAACAGAAGAAAATCATTTCAAAAAGAGCAAAAAAAAGAGAATAATAATATAATCCGATCATGATGTGAACAAGTCCGAAAAGGAGTGAGAAGAAGTAATCGCTTTTAACTTTGACAGCCCAAATACACATTTATCTGATAAATGTAAGCTTTGTTTATTTTTATTTATTAGTACAATGATCTGGCGACCCCCTGAAATTATCTTGGGACCCCCATGGGGGTCCCGACCCCAGGTTTGAGAACCACTGCTCTAAACAGAAATATGAGGTATCATAATCAGTTGTTTCACGACGGCTTCATTGTTGTTTCATATTTCAACTCCCCCATATTCAGACATTATTTGATGTTCATGTCTGATATCAGAGATCCTGAATCAGCCACATGATGACAAACAACAGAGAACGTTTCAGGTTTTGATCTTTAAACGTTCCTCAGATGTTCAGACCCACTCAGATTCCAATGTGAGAAAACAAAAACCTGCTGAAAGTGGGTCGACGTTCATGCCGTAAAGCATCGAGTTCAAATTCCACAAATATAAAATCACATAAGATCAGATAAGCCTTGATTTATGTCACAGTGGAGAAATTCACATTGTTGTTAGCAGCTTTACACACACAGAGATAGACACACATACTAGACAGACAAATATAAGAAATAGTGCAAACAGAATATGAGGATGGGCTTCAGAATGGGGGTACATAGAAAAAGATATATATATATATATGTGTATCTTTTTCTATGTAGCCCCATTCTGCACAGCTTTCATCTGCTCCCTGTCCCCCAGCTGAAAAACCCTCCTCTTTTCCTTGAGGAGGGTTTTAATGTCCGGAGTGATCCATGGTTTGTGGTTTTGTCTCGGTGGGTGTGTTGGAGTCAACACAGAAGTGAATGTCGTCTGTGATGCAGCTGGTCAGACTGTCGATGTTCTCCACACCGTGGTGTCGAAGCAGTCTGTCAGTGTCTCCACCGACTCCTCAGACCAGATCTTCTTGGTGTGGGTGGACGCTGGCTGTCTGTGTACAAGAGGCTTGTCCACGGGGAGAAGATGCACCAGGTCATGGTTTTCCCAGGGGTGGCAGGGCTGAGGACGTGTATGCCTCCTGAATGTTGGCATAAAACAAGTCCAGAGTTCTGCTTCCTCTGGTGTGGCAGGTGACATATTGACTGAATGTTGGTAGTATGGAGGAAGGAGATTCATGGTTGACTCTCCAGCATTTAAGAGGAGGGCTTGTGGATGCTGTTTGCAGCCGAGTGGAGGACATCACGGGCTGCGTTAGCAGAGGAGGGAACATACGCTACTGTCACGATGACCTGCAAGAAACATCCACATTTTATGAAACATGTCGCTATAAATGTGTTATGACTGTGTTTACCTACTTTTTTATTTTATTTTAGTGGATGTATGAAGTGTTAAAGACAAAGACATGCGGTTCAAATGCAAAAACGTTGAGACGCGTCTAAATGCTGTCTACGTGACTCTAAATAACCTAAACGAATGCAGCAACAGCTCTTATTGTTGTATTTATGTTATTCTATTAACAGTACGTTAACATTTGATCATTACACAATTACAACGAGATAGTTTTGCGGTCGACGGTGGATTTTAATAAAACGTTTCGTCCTGGACAGCAGTCGACGTGTCAGACACCAACTTAAACATCCACCATCAGTTTACTGTTTAAAACAAACCAACGATCTTCAGTCATCAGTCTGGACGGTTCTATCAGGAGGTCAAATACCTGCTCAGCCAATAAAGCACCAGATAATAGTAGAAAAACATGAGTCAGGAGCTCCCAGAGTCCAGGCTGCTGAGTTCAGATTGTTTAGTCTGAGATGGACTCATGATCAACATCCAGCATCTCTCTGCTCAGTGGTGTCACCAGAGGATACCTGAAGAACAAAACAAACAACAACAACGCTCAGATTCTCAGTAAATAATCAAATAAATTCCTTTTTAGATGCTTTTTTATGCTTCTTCTGTTTCTGTGTTGAGCTGCAGGACTTAAAGAATGACACAGAAAGTGTTTGATGTTAGAAATCCTGCAGTTTTAGTTCCGACAGACGAGCCGGCCGGTCCATTGTTCCTCTGAATGTCAACTATTGTTGTTTAAACTACAGAGAAGTGAGAGCGCTAATTTACACACATACATCAATAAAGGAATAATGAAATAAAAGTGGAAATAAAAAGAAGAATATATAAAATAAAAAATAAATAATGGGGCAATATTTGTTTGTATGTATTTTTTGATTGTTTTTATGTATTTTATTTTTCGAAATGTATTTATCACATTATTTTTTTATTATTTATTTTTATATTTTTTATTATTTATTTATTATTATTTTCTTTTATATATTTATTTTTTATTTGTAAAAAATACTTTTTATGATAATATGCACAGAAGTGTGTGTGCAGCACACATGACTGCACAAAGCGACGTTATAAAAACAAATTAAAAAATAAAATAAAAATGAAAAAAATGATTAAAATAAATAGAAAATAAAAACTGATTCAAAACAGTAATACATTACCTAATTAAATCAATAAAATAATAAACTAAAATTATTTTTTAACAGTTTAAAATAATGAATTGTTATTTTTATTATTTTATTTATTTGTCGTTAGATTTCTACTTTTATTAGCTTTTTCTTTCATGGATTCATTTTTTACTAACATTGTGTAATATTGCCACATAATTTATTTCATTTATTTCCACCTTTGTTTTCTGATTCTGTCACTGGTTTATTCGTGTAACTCTCTCACTGCTAAACGTGCTGCAGCTGAACTTCCTCGTTTCTCTCTGACTCTGCAGCAAAGTGAGGAACGGGAGGCTCTACTTGGCCACGTTCGTGTCGGTTCTGGGCCCGATGAGCTTCGGCTTCGTGCTGGGCTACAGCTCCCCGGCCATCCCCGAGCTGTCCAACAGCGCCGACCCTCGGCTCCGGCTGGACGCCGTCCAGGCCTCCTGGTTCGGGGTGAGACGCTCTTGTTGTTGTTCTGCTTCGTCACATGTCGTCCTGCCGGGGTCACGTGAGGTCAAAACCTGATGATGTCATCAAGAACAAACATCAGTTTTCTAACCAGTGAACTGAGGCTTTCTTTACACAACCATGTTTCTGTTTATGAGAAATAACGAGTACGTGCAGAAAGTTCAGTGAAACAAACCGACGGAGGCTCATCATCACTGCAAGTCAAATTCAAACCAGGATGAAGGATTTCTCATGTGACACGTTTAAACAACGTTTAAATAACCGTCGCTGTGTCTTTAAAGGTCACACGCAACCGCAAATCAAAAGATGAAAGAACTATAAACGTACTCTCTGATGCAAATTCATCACTTTTTTCAGCTGTTTTAATGCGTTATGGATATTTTTATAAAGTGCATTCTACCATAAATCCTACTTTCTGTCCGAGTCCTCTCAGCATGAAAACTTCATTTCACCCAAACGATGCTTTCTAGTGAACAACTTATTATTTTAGAGCTTCATTCGACCCAAAAAGCTTCTTTCAGTCTAAATTTTTATCGTTTGAACAGTTTAAATCACCTAAAACACTGCTTTTTGTCCGAGGACATGTTGTTGTGAAGGTTTAACGTATTAAAACAGGACTTCCTGACAAACAAGTTGTGGTTTTACAGGTTTATTTCCATATTAATTCTACTTCCTGTCTAAATACTCACGGTATTTAAGCTGTTTTCCCACCATGTATTACTTTCTAACTGACAAGTTATGGCTTCAAACTTTTATTCCACTCAGAATACTATTTTCTGTTTAAACATTTGTAGTTTAATGGGTTTATTATTTATTATTTTATTTTCTGATGTGTGTTTGTTTTACATTTATTTTATTTTACTTCTGGATTTATTGAACACGTTAATAAAACAATAAACCCACTAATAGTCGGTCGGTCCCAGTATTTTAGTATTTTAAATTTATTTTAATTTAGCGTTTGATCCTGAAAGTGGTGAATAAGTTTTTAATTGTTCAGTAATATTTTACTTTTTCTTTTTTTTTAATTTTACAGATGAAGTGGCACAATTTTTCCCAATTTTCTATCTTTAAAAAAAAAAAAAAAAAGACAAATAATCAAATAACATAAATTCAGTTTAAAAAGACAAACCAATAAACCCACTCAGAATAAACACAGAGATGAACCGTCTTTGTGCAGATGGCGACCATTGGTCCATGTAGTCGTCACGTCTGGACGAACTGAAGCCGTGAAACTGGTGGAATTCGGTGTCAAACCTGATTAACTGTTGTTGTGTCTTCAGTCCGTGGTGACGGTGGGCGCGGCGCTCGGCGGCCTGCTGGGCGGCTGGATGGTGGAGAAGGTCGGCAGGAAGCTCAGCCTCATGTTCTGCTCGCTGCCCTTCGTCTTCGGCTTCGCCATCATCGTCGCGGCGCAGAACGTGTGGATGCTCTACGTCGGCCGGGTCCTCACCGGCGTCGCCAGCGGGGTCACGTCGCTCGTCGTCCCGGTAACGAGCGTCCGTCGGCGTCCAGACACACGAACCAAACGTCCAAAAACACCCCCGCCTGACCGCTGTGGAGCTCACAGGCTGCTCGCTGGCTGGTGGTGTTTCCTTTAGAGGAAGATTCGAAGTTTTCACTGTTTTCAAGTAAAGCTGCAACTGTTCGTTTTCATCAGTTAGTTGGTTTAAATCTTTTTTTTTTAGAACCAAAAACTCTAAATTCTCTGGTCGCAGCTTCTTAAATATGAGTATTTTCTTTGCTGCTATGGGACAAAAAAAACAGAATATGTTTGGACGAAACAAAACCAAATCTGGAAAATCAATACCTCTCCAGATATGAATCAGATAATCAACAGATTGGTGGAAAATGACTGCAGTTGTTACTGGAAGCCCTCTTTTAACTTTGATAATAATAATAATAATTACTTTAATTAATTGTTAGATGTGTGCGGCTAGAATAATGTGGTTTGACTTTAAAGCTATATTTTTGAGGTAACTGAACTGAGTCCGATAACGATGAAAGTAATTCATGAAGCATTAGAATTGTAGTTGTTATCATTTTGGATGGCAGCGACTTGCATTTATCTCCATTTCCAACCAGCATCAGTTGCAGAATTGAACTATTACTGTTGGTCTAACTCGGTCTTTTCTGCAGCTCTACATTTCAGAAATGGCCCACGAGCGAGTGCGAGGCCTCCTGGGATCCTGTGTGCAGCTCATGGTGGTGCTGGGCATCATGCTGGTCTACCTGGCAGGTGAGCGCCGGCTTTACGACGTCCTAAAACCCACATTTAGTGGCTCCCGCTTGGTGGAAGTCACCTGACGGGTCGGCGCTTTACGAGCTGTGAATCATTCAGAGAGTTTTCTGACTGCTTGGTCGTGAGGCTGCTGACCTGCTTTAGAGCTACGTGGAGGGAATCAGGCATCATGTGACGAGATCAGATGTTTCTGCTGCGTCTCTGTTTCAGACAGCCTCGTATTTAAAGTTTTCCTAAATTGTACAAACTCTATCTGGAATGACTTTAGTGTACAAACCACTAAAAACACCTGAATTCCTTCAAACAATCGTCGTCCACAGTGACTCCAGATGTGACTCAAGATTCGTCCTACGTGACAAAAAGCAACAAAACCATGACCAGCAGGACCAAAGCGGTCCCAGATCATTCTGAAATGGTCCTTAATGCCCTAAAATGTCTAAAATGACTCACAAATTTTCTGATATGACTCCAAACATTGTGCAGAACGCCTGAAAACTCCGTCTAGAATGACTTCAATGTACAAAAATGTGAAATGTGTGTTTCTGAGCATTCATCAGAATAAAAACAACTGACCAGAATTACTCACAATTTTACTAAATTCATTAAAAAATTATCCACAATTACTCACAGATTTCTTCTGAATGACTGAAACCTGCTGAAAGTGAGTCGACGAGCAACATTAATAGAACGTTTTCTCTGAAACTCTTTGAGATTCTAAGCAAACGTTTCCCAGATATCATTTAAACATCCAAAGGTTCTGATGAAAACGACGTCAGAGAAGGTGGAGCAGATGATTTGTACGGCTACTTTTCTTCTCCCCGTCATCAGCTCTGATGCCACTGAACCTGTTTTAAAAGTTCTGGGCTGCATCTCGACCGGCTTCGCTGCGTCCGACTGAGCCCGGATCAGAACCGGCTGTGTTGTCGTCCTGCAGGTTTGTTCGTGGACTGGCGCTGGCTGGCCATCTGCAGCTCCATCCCTCCCACGCTGCTCATCCTGTGCATGTGCTTCATGCCGGAGACGCCCCGGTTCCTGCTGTCTCAGGGGAAGAGGCGGGAGGCCGAGGAGGCGCTGCGGTTCCTGCGAGGCCCGGACGCGCCCGTGGAGTGGGAGTGCGCTCGCATCGAGGACGCCTGCGACGAGCAGGTGAGAGCCGAGCGACGGGCGAGTCCTGCACCTCTGAGGGAACGGCCTGGTCCGCTTAAACCCTCTGCTCTCTGCTTCCTGTCAGGGTTCCCGTTTCCAGGTGTCCGACCTGATGGATCCCGGCGTCTACAAGCCGCTGCTCATCGGCGTCATGCTCATGATCTTCCAGCAGATGACGGGAGTCAATGCCATCATGTTCTACGCAGAGAACATCTTCCAGCAGGCACATTTTAAGGTCGTCTTTCAGGCTTTTCATCCGGTTGCATTTTTATCCATACCGGCATGTTCTGATCTCAGAACTGATATCCAGATACCACCACAACGACCGGGTGTTCGGATGTTCGAGTCCAGCCCGATTAATTAGTGCAATAATTAAAACCATCTAAGTCTGACGTAGATCTGCTTCCATCCAGCAAGAACCTAAATATTTGTCGGATGTGGATGGACAGACACAACCGGACCCTGCAGAGTGACGACAGCACTTTATGTTCACAGCACAGACACACAAACACATCTTTAGTTCAGTGACATGACTTCTTAGAAAGTATCACAATAGCTCAC
>NW_007579780.1:90085-95665 GCF_000690725.1 Stegastes partitus
ACCTGTCCAGGTGAACCTGCCTTCACCCTGAGTCAGCTGGGATAGACTCCAGCCCCCCATGACCCTAGTGAGGATTAAGCGGCGTGTAGATAATGGATGGATGGACTTCTTAGAAATCTGTTTTCATTTTTGGCAGGAATGTGACGAGAGGCTTTTAAAATGTGCACAAAAATATAAGCGTTATGGTTTCCTTTCTCTTTGATTAAAAAGTCACATTTACGAGAAAAACTGATTAAAATCAAACATTTACAAGAAAAACAAACCCAAATTTGAAATGAAAAAACTGAAATATTACTTCTAAAATGAGCAGGTGCTGCATTTGCAAGAAAAACCATAAAAATTCTCCGACATCAATGTGATTAATTTTCAAGAAAAAACTCAAATAATCTTTGAAATTAAAAAGTCATGAATGAGCCGTTAGCTGCACGTCTACACAGAAGCT
This sequence comes from Stegastes partitus, assembly GCF_000690725.1. NCBI lineage: Eukaryota > Metazoa > Chordata > Actinopteri > Pomacentridae > Stegastes > Stegastes partitus. Next base: position 90,528 of record NW_007579780.1, read on the forward strand.
CATCAGAATTTAGTGAAGCTCTGATTGAATGTGATTCAAAGACCAGATGTTTTCCTTCCTCCAGGAGAGCGACCTGGCGTCGGTGATCGTGGGTCTGATTCAGGTCGTCTTCACGGCCGTCGCTGCTCTCATCATGGACAAAGCTGGAAGGAAAGTCCTGCTCATCATCTCAGGTGTTTGTCTGCTCTTCACGTCTCTCTGCAGCTTTCTCTGTTTCTTGTCGGAGTTTCTTAATCTCCTTCCCTCGTCCAGGTGTTGCCATGGCGCTCAGCACCACGGCGTTCGGGGTTTACTTCTACATCATGTCCAGACTTCACAGCTCGTCCTCGCTCAGCGTCCTGATGCTGGACGTCCAGAACGGAGCTGGAGAAGAAGCTCACAGCGACCTGGCCTGGCTGGCTCTGGCCAGCACGGCCGTCTTCATCGCGGGTCGGTTCCTCCGTCACATACGGACTCGTTTACAAAAGGTTTACAGCTGAGCTCAGCCTCAGAGAAACACAAAGACGAGGCCCGAGGAACCTTTTGGGTTTTCTCACCATTGAGGAACTTGAGGAACCCCTCAGAAAGGTTCTTCACAGAACTATTCTGAGTCCAAAATGACAAAAAAAAATCAGAAATTTTTCAAAAACTGTCATAATTTTTAAGGTCATGTCTGTAAAAAAAAAAATGTCCACAATAAGAAACATGTCGTCTAAAATGAATTAACACTTGACAAAAGTACAAAAGAATTATGAAATTATTTTAAAAATGTGAAGAACTCTTAAAATCTGTCTAAACAAACTCAGACATTGTCGAAAATGACCCAAAAAAATCCTCAATGTTTCAAAAACAGTCCCAAATTTTCAAAAGTTGTTTAAAATTACTTGCAAATTGTGTTTGATTTTTTTTTTTTTTAAATGTCTGAAATTTCTTAAAACTTGCTCCAGAAATCTGTTTAGAACGTCTGAAATGACACAAATTTTCCTAAAGGACTCAAGAAACGCGACAAATAAGTGAGCATGTGTTTAAAAGGACTTGAAAAATGGCTCACAAATGTTCTAAAATGATTTCAAGCTTATTCGAAAGTTGTTCAGAATGACTCTAAATCAGTCCTGAGTGATTCAGAAATGGTCTGAAATGACTTCCTGCTGCTTGGGGCTCTCCAGGTTTCGCTCTGGGCTGGGGTCCGATCCCGTGGCTCATCATGTCGGAGGTTTTTCCCGTTAAGGTCCGAGGGTTCGCCAGCGCCGTCTGCGTCCTCACCAACTGGAGCATGGCCTTCGTCGTCACCAAGACCTTCCAGGACATGATGGTGAGAAGTCTGTCATGTTAATGTGTAGACCAATCAGAATCTATTTCATTGTGACCTGAACGTCTTCGTCTTCCAGAACCTTCTGACCAGCGCCGGGACCTTCTGGCTGTTCGCCTCCGTGTGCACCGTCAACATCGTCTTCACCATGATCTTCGTCCCGGAGACCAAAGGAAAGACGCTGGAGCAGATCGAAGCCACGTTCAGGGGGACGTCGGGTCCATGAAGGAGCCGGGAAACCTCCGCTCTATGAACCGACTCGTCCTCTGAGGACACCGTGGGGGCATTTCTACATCTTTCTATTCCGCTGGTTTTTCTCCATGCTGACTTTCTGGAAACTCTAAACGTGGCGGTGGACCAGCCGAGCTTCCATCTGAGGAGAGCTGGAGGTCGTTTCAGTTTGACGGTTCGACTCCAAATGTGCCAAATGTGACTCGTGATTCGTGCTACGTGAGAAAAAGTTGTCAGAAAGGACTTTAAACTCGTCCAAAACAACAAAACCATGACCAGCATGAACAAAGCTGTCCCAGATCATTCTGAAATGGTCCATAATAACTGAAAATGACTAAAACGACTCACAAACTGTGCAGAACATTCATCAAAATAAAAACAATTGGACAGAATTACTCACAATTTTCCTAACTTCATTGAAAAATTACAAATATTATCCACAACTACTCACAGATTTTTTTTTAAATGACTCCAGAGTACTTTAAAATCATACAAAATGGTAAATAAGTTACACAAGTACTCTCACTTTTTCCTAAATTACTTTAAAGTTGTCCGAAAAGAAAACAGCTGCTGAAATTACCCACAAATTCTCCTAAATAAATGACTCAGAAATTGTTTATAATTACTCATAAATTGTCCCCAATGACCAAAATGATCCAAAGTTACGTACACATTTATTTTTAAGTCACTTTTAAGCTGCACAAAATAAAACAACCGGCCGAAATTATTCACACATTTTCCTAAACGGCTCAAATTAACTGCAGAATAACTGAAAACTGGTCCAAACTTTTTCTAAAATGATGCAAAAATTGTACAAAATGACAGAAACTTTGTGAGCAAAATGTGCACAAAGATGCTTGAATTGTACAGAAATAATACTGAACTGCCACTGATGGAGCTTAATTAATTTAAAAAATAAAATAAAATAGCAGAAACTGTACAAAATCACTCACACATGCTCCAAATTATTGATTAATTAGTAAAATTTGACAGCAAACCAAAATGACTCAAAGGTTGTCTGAAATTATGCCCAAATAATTTAAAGAAATGTCAAAAAATACATCAGAAATTGTCCCGAATCACTCAAACATTTTCCAAAACGACAAAAACTTCATCCTACTTAAAATGTTTCATTAATCTTTGTGTGTTTTTATATAAAGTCAGAACAAAACCGTCAAAATCCAAGAATTTAATCACACAGGAGGCCAATAAACAGAGTTCTTCGGGGGTCTGATCCTTTAATGTTCATGCTGGGCTGAGAAACATCACATCTAACGTGAACAGAAAGAGCTGAAAGACATATGCAGATGCTCATTATTCAGTCTGTGGTGGATAAAAGGTCCATTTAACCAGTGTGATAGCTGTATAGTGCCCCCTGCAGGACACGCTGCTGGAGTTCACCTCCAGCCTCAACACTGATTCTTCAGTTCAGTTTTAAAAACACTGACGGTTTCAGTGTGAGCTCTGAAGTGAAGGTTGTAAATACGGGACACTGAGGGCTCTGTACTGTGACTAGAACGGATGTCGCTGCTGTTTTTACTGTCAAAGGAAACATCTAAACATTCCTCAAACCACTTTTTGTGTCAGAGCAGCTTCTGTCCAACGTCAGCACCGTGAACAGGAGGTCAATAATAAAAACACTGACTGGACTTTTATCTCACTTTTATTTCACTTTTGTTCCCATTTTTAAAAATGCAGGTAGGAAAGTGCAGGGTCTTTATAAAAACTGAATATTTCTTGTTGTTCTGGCTCCTAAAAGCTACTTGTCTTCGTTTAAAGAGCAGAAACAGAACAAAAGTCTGACTTTTAAAAGCAGAAGTGAATCATGGTGAAGTGACTGGAGTCTGCTGTTTACACTGATTGAACGTTTACACCATCAGGGAAGTGAAACTAAACAGTCTGTGATGCCATTTCATATGAGACGACCAGCCGCGAGCTGGAAACAATAAATGTGTGTTGTCGTCATAGTTGTTAGTCAGTTTCTCTCACAGGAAACGTTTGAAACTTTCATTTTTTGACTGGAGATAGTGACGACATTTGACTTCAAACTTCTTCAGTTTTCAATTTGTGCAATTTAATGTTGTTGTTTTTTCACCTTTTCATCTGTGTGGGAACAAATAGGTGTCAGTTTTTGGTGTGTTTTGGGGTTTTTTTTATTTTTTAGATCAGTGAAGCTATGAAACAGGTTTAGTGAACTGTTTGACTTTTTAAATCCTTTTACTGTTGGCTGGATGTTTGTCACATGTACACACTTTGCCAATTTATTCTGAATTCATTCTGAACAGGCTCAGATGTCCCAGTTGGTCCACTGTGATGCTGAATTGTGCCGCAAACTGTCTTTAAATAAAGTGAATAACGATTGAAGGATCTTCAGTTTCATTGTGGTTTGAATTATAGCGTCCATGTGATGCAAAATGAACCTTTAATTCCATCAAAGCCATTTCTAGGGAATATACTGAAAAGTTTTTCAGTTCTGACTGCAGATATACGGAGCCCGTCTGGTGACATCGAAAAGAAATTAAAAAAAATAACTCGTTCCCACGCATTAGTAAATCGTGGTCACGAGTTATTAATGCGTGAGAACGACATAGTTAAATTGTGGCTTCGCATCACTAATATGAAGAAACAAGAGAAGTTGTGGAGCAAATTTCACAGTGCGGTCATACCAGCTGACGATTAAGTATAACGGACGTACTTGCATGAAACATGGAGCATTTTGATTTGATTTGATTTGATTTGAACCTTGGAATGAACTACAGTGATCTCTTGCGATGAAACACCGTGTGATAATTATGTCGTTCCCACGCATTAATATCTCGTGGCCACGATTTACTAATGCGTGGGAACGACTTATTTTTATTTCTTATCGATGTCACCAGACGGGCTCCATACAAATAAAAGATAAATATTTGTTGTAACAGTCGAGTTTTATGAAATGTCCCTTTAACAAGGTGTAAGCTGTGTCGCCTTGTGGTGACGTCATCAGTCGTCTTTTGTGTGAGTGATGTCGGATGCACGCGCGCTGGTCTCGCATCTTCACCTCGCCCTGCTTTTCTTTGTACAAAAGAGAATGACAGTGCTGGTAAACCGGAGGTACCTGTTTTGTGCATGTATGAAGAGAAAGTTGCTGTACAACCGGACTTGATACAGTTGGAGTGTGTTTAATAAACGACGAGCAGTTTGTGAAATCCCAAAGTTGTGTGGACGTGACTTCTGTCTGTCTGCCGTTTTTCTCCGTGACCTCAATCGAGCTACGCGGACTCAAACCATCATAAGTGGCGCCCGAACAACTTTTCCTTGGACCTTTCATCGACAGCCAGCGCAAGTATTTAAAGTAGAACTATTTTCACCGTTCTTTTTCATCGTTTTGGACAAAGTGACATTTAACCACGCTTGTCGGCGCCATCAAAGTAATGGCGGGTGAACGCCGCAGTGTCGCAGCGCAGATGGCCAGAGAACCAGCTTTTGACCATAGACTGTATAAAAGATGGACGTAGCTACCGTGACGTCACCCGTTGGTTTCTGCACTGAGAACATGAAGCCAGGGTTTTGCTACTTCCTGGTTGACATCTTGGATTTTCGGAGCCAGTGACGCAAAAATCGTCGGAGGGGGGCGGAG
>NW_007579780.1:95900-103070 GCF_000690725.1 Stegastes partitus
TGGAGCCAGCAGCTAGCAGACGTAGTGATATTGCAGGTTTTTGACACTTCTGGGTTGGCTTCATTTTTCAGGGCCGGTTACTATGTCCATCTTTTATACAGTCTATGTTTTTGACTGAAATTTCTGCACTCTCTGGATTTGGTGGAGCAGCACGCTACGGAGTTTCCCTCTGGCAGCTGCGGTAGACGACCCGGTGGACACGGCGACGGCTCCCTGTTAGCTGGTAGCAAGCGGATCCCACAGACTGTGAAAGCGCCTCAGACATCCAGAAAGAGACTTAATTCTCCCCCCTCCCTGTCGCAGATTACTGTCACTCATGCCTGGACTGTTTCTGTGGAACTGACAGGATTTGTTGGGTTAAGTACGCTAACCGATATAATTGTTAACACACAAAAAAAACTGAACAAGGACAAATGTAAACTGTGATTATCACCTATTGCAACTGTGAGAAATAACTATACAGACTGTGGTTGGCATAACGTATTTGTGAATTGCACTTACTTTGTGAGTTTATTCATAACCTATTGAGTAGTGCTTTCATTTTGTATCTACAAGAGAAGTAGTTTTGCTGCATATGCCATTTCTCATTTTCTTCCTGTGTTTTTGGTGAGTGTTGTCAGCCAAAAATTCCTCCTTGAAGAGAGTGATTTAACGGAGCATGCTGCTTAATGTTTATGTCTTCTCACAGTATAATGCTATTCTGCATGGTTGAGTGAACCCAAGTTACAGTTATTGATATCTGAATCACACTAAATGTTGGCTAATATTTGAGCCTTTAAGACAAAAATGAACAACACAATGGCAATCCATCCTGACTTAGTTAACCTTGACCTTGACACTGACTTTATGCCCCTCCCACCCTGAGCTACAGTCAGTCAGCCGACTGCTGACCTTGAACTGAAAGTGAAGAGTCTGCAAGCTGAGGTGGAGACACTTCAGATGTGTCTGCATGACTCTCTTGAGCTACAGAGAAGTATCTTACAGAGCTGGGACTGAAACAACAAGGTAGGCCTCAAAGCTCCCCATGCCCAGCCCACTAATTTTGTCCCAGTGGCTGCTTCAATGCCCTACGCACCAGGTCCTTCTGACAAGAGACCTCAATATTCTGACATGGTGACGCCCGATCACACTCCATCTACTAAATCTGCTTCAGGCCTTCAGTCAGATTCTCTTGAAATCAGCAATGCCACAAGAGTTTTGGCAGCTGCACTGCATCAAGCAAAACCTGAGTCTCCTGTGTTTGCTGGAAATGGTGTGATTCATCCAGAAGACTGGTTACAGTCCATTGATACATACAGGTCTTTCCTAGAATTAACAGATGTTCAGTTCCTCAGAGAACTGCCACGATTCCTAGCTAAAGAACCAAGGAAGTGGTTCAGCGTGCTCAGCACTCATATTTGTACTTGGACTAACTTCTGTGAACTATTCAGGATGGTGTTCCTGCCCACTGACAATCAGGAGTGTATCATGAGAGGTATCCTGGACCACATCCAGAGACCCGAGGAGCCCCTCCCCACTTTTGTTCCCATATGCTCAGTGAATTCAAGAAACTGTGAAGTCCACCATCAGAGCTTGAACAAACTAAGCTCATCTGTAAACATGCTCTTGAAAAGTACAGAGTCACACTCTATGGCACACCTGTCAAATCAGGCATAGACCTACTGCTACGAGCACATGAACTTCACTCTGTCCTTGGCCGTAATACTCCACAGCCACCTCGTGCAAAAGTGAAGAACATGCTTGAGAGAGAGACTTATTGTTTCAAATGCTCCATGCTGAAAATAAAAATGCCATGGCAGAGACAAATCAATTCAGTAGGAAGCAGGGAAACTTTCAGGGGGGAGGACATTTCTCAGAGGCAACCCTCCCCCCAGTCACTAACTTCGCCTCCCCCTCTCTCATCCACCCCGAATGAAGAACTTGTACTCGGTGACATGGAAGATGAGACTTCAGAGTCAATATGGAATACCCCACTTAAAGCAAAAGTGTGCTTTAAAGGAGCAGCAATAGATGCCACATTTGACACAGACGCTACACTTTCAGCTGTGAGAGCAGACTTAGTCCCTGAAAATGTTCAGAGTGGATCCTCAACCAACACATGGTCAGGCCCACCAATTCGGCTTGCAAATAACACGCCCTGCAGCCCATCGGGGATCACCTGGCTAACCATTGGGTTAATGGGCAAACGTTTCTGTCAGCGATTTGCTATAATCCCCGACCTCTCTTCTCCACTAGTTATGGGAATGGACTTCATGAAACGTGCATCAATCACGATACATGTACCTACCAGAACTGTACTCACGGGTGACGACCTACCCTACCTTGATGAACTCGATGATGACAACCTTAAAGAAACATATCTGGCAGGCGAAACCATGATATGTGTCAATGCTTCACAATCTGCCCTTCATGATAAGGTGGAGCAAGCGAACTTGGTGGGGGACAAAAAAGCAGAGCTGTTAAAACTCCTCGAAGAATACAGTGATCTGTTCGATGGTCGCCTTGGTCGCACCTCCCTTACCGAACATGTCATTGTCACCGGAGATGCAAAGCCTGTCAACCTCCCCGCTTATCGTACTGCTCCTGCTAAAAAACAGATAATTGAGGAACAAGTGCAAAAGATGCTACAGGATGAGATCATCGAGCCTGCATCAGGGCCCTGGGCCGCCCCCGTGGTCATCATGAACCGGCCCCCTCGTGACCCGCAGTTCTATGTAGACTTTTGGGGTCTCAATCAGCTGACCGTAAAAGACTCCTATCCCCTACCGCGAGTTGACGAGTCTCTTGACTTCCTGTCCAGAGGGAAGTTTCTCACCACCCTGGACCTTGCTCGAGGTTACTGGCAGGTGACTGTCACTGAGGAGTCCAGAGCAAAAACTGCTTTCATCACGCACTGTGACCTATTTCAGTTCACAGTCCTCCCCTTCGGTGTTTGCAATGCGCTGGCTACTTTTTAGAGGGTCATAAACTCAGACCTTGCTGGCCTCATATACAAGTCCTGTGCAGTGCACCTCGACGACATTGTCGTCGCCTCACCCACCTTTGAGCAACATCTGACAGACCTGGAAGAAGTCCTCACCAGGCTGAAGTCAGCTCAGTGAAACTGAGCAAGTGCCAGTTCTGCCTCAGTGAAATTACCTTTCTTGGCTACCGTGTCACATTGTCTGGCATACACCCACACAAAGTAAAAGCTGTGACGGAATTCAAGGTGCCATCCACTGTGAAGCACGTGCGGCAGTTTCTTGGCCTAACAGGTCACTACCGTCGCTTTGTGCAAGACTATGTCAAACATGTTGAGCCACTCTTTGCCCTCACAGAAAAAGAGGCCCCGTTCAACTGGAACAGCAAATGCCAAACAGGCTACCTGAAAGGCAGCATAACTTCAGCGCCTGTACTGAGATTCCCAGACTTTTCACGTTGTTTCTTCATCCATGCAGACGCTTGCGAGGCAGGTCTTGGAGCAGCGCTAATGCAGAGAGACGATAAAGGCAGAGATGTTGCAGTGGCATATGCTAGCCGTGCTCTACATAAGTCTGAAAAACCATATTCGACTCCAGAGAACGAGTGTTTGGCTGTCATATAGGCTTTGGAACACTTCAGGCCGTATGTCGAAGGCCTCCATGTGACTGTATTCACAGACCATAGCAGCCTCAAGTGGCTGATGTCTCATCCCAAACCTTCTGGCAGGGGCTCGGTGGGCTCTTTGTCTCCAGGACTTCGACTTTAGTATAGTCCATAAGCCTGGTAAACGTAACAAAGTACCTGACGCCCTGTCCCAGAATCCTCTTCCCACAAATGACTCTCCCATGGACCTCTTGCCTGCTTATGCTGTGATAGGGAGCTTGGATCTCCATGCGCTACCCCCAGTGATGCTGGCAGACCGCCCACATGTGCAACAGATACAGCTAGAGGATCCAGTAACTGGCAAGTTGCTCCATCAGTTAGAAGATGGCCAACAAAATGCGGATAACAGCCATGATGCTGTGCAGGATGGTCTTCTCTACTTTCTTGACCCAAAAACAAAATGTGGTCTGCACCCACTAAAGCAAATGAAACTTTATGCTCTTACTGCCATAGGATGTCTACTTAAGTACAATCACGTTCACCCCACAGCTGGTCATCTAGGCATTGCAAAGACTCTGGCACGCCTACGGCTCAGGTTCTATTGATCGAACATGGCCTCCGATGTCAAGAACTAAGTGGTCTCTTGTGCTGTGTGTCAAATCACTAAGCCAAGTCAAAGGAAACCAGCTGGTCTTATGGTCCCGATTCACCCACAGAGACCTTGGGAATATGCCGGTGTGGACTATGTTGGCCCGCTGCCTCGCACCCCAAATGGAAATGCCTACATCCTCGTCTTTGTGGATTACTTTTCAAAATGGATCGAGGTAAGCGCAGTGAAAGAAGCTACTGCTCAGGTTGCAGCTAACAAGTTCATCACTGACTTCTTTGCCCGACACGGCGCTCCATCATACCTCATATCAGACAGAGGAACACCATTTGCGAGCGACTTCGTTGAACACATTGTGTCTATGCTGGGAACTGAACACAGATGCATTACGTCTTATCACCCGCAGACAAATGTGACAGAGGGTGTCAGTTGTACCCTCTAAACAGCCATTTGTGCATATGTGGGAGACAAACACACATCATGGGATAAATTCATCCCCCAGATCTGTTTTACATTACACATAGCACCCCACGAGAGCACAGGTCGTAGTCCCTCTATGACGTTGTATGGTCGGGAACTAGAGGCTCCACTTGACCTTGTCACTCAACCCTCAAACGATGGAATGGATGACCCTGGAATCCCCTATCCAGAATGCTTGAAAGCCTCTCGTCAAGAAGCACATGATCATGTCCGAGCAGTGCTTTCTGAGTCACGATCGCCAGAAACATTACTACGACCTAAGACGTCATCAGGTCTCCTACAGTATTGGAGATCTTGTCAGAATAAAGACTCATGCAAGATCCGAAGCACTGACTAACTTTACAGCCAAGCTGGCCCCACTGTATGCTGGCCCGTATTACATCTCCCAGAGACTGCCTGATGTGAACTATAGTCTCACCAAAGCTGACACTGGAGAAGAGGCTGGAGTTTTTCATGTGGTAACCCTTCAGCCATTCTACACATGGGCCACAGTTTCATCCAACAAATGCAAAGCCTTCAGGAGCTTGTAGACCTCCTCTGACAGCCATGGCTTCTGATTGTCCTGCACTGTGATGGTCTTGGTGTCCGAAACATCATCAATAGACTTGGTGACGTAGGCAGTGGTGGTCTCTGTGTATTCCTGGAGGTCTATGGTGTTGTTGTTGGTGGCAGCCTGTTAAAACATGTTCCAGTCAGTGGAGCTGAAACAGTTCTGAAGTGCCTCTGAGGAACCCTCCAACCAAACTCATACTTGATTCCGAACTGGTTTGGTGACTTTAACCAGTGGTCTGTCCGCTGGAATTAGCATTAACAGTGATGTGGGCCGAGGCACCGCGGTGGGGGAGGGGCAGGGCCTTGTAAGGTCCATTCACGGGAGTGAAGACATTTTCCAGAGTGTTGTTTCCCCATGTAGGAAAGTCAATATGTTGGTGTATTTGGGAAAAGTAGTCCTTGGGTCTGCATGGTTTTAGTCCCCAGCCAGAATCAGAAAAGCATCTGGGTGGGTCGTCTGCTGCTCACTGATGTGCTGGTAAAGTTCATTCACTGCCTCACTCCTGTTGTTGTTGCTGGAGGTGGGAGGGATGTATACAGTACAGCAACAAGAAGTATGGCCGTAAACTCCCTCAGTGGATAGAACGGCCGGCACTTAATAATGATGAACTCTACCAGTGGTGAGCAGTGCTTGCAGACACAGCAGCATCACAGCACCAGGCATCATGGATGTAAACCCAGAGACCCCGCCGCGGGTCTGTCCTCCCTCAATGAGAGCTCTGTCCACTCGGTAGCATGTTAGCCAGTCAAGCTGAATGGCGCAGTCCGGGATGTCGCTATTGAGCCATGTTTCCAGAAAAACAAACACACAGCACTCTCTCACAGACCTCATGGATGAGCGAAGCAGTCTAATATAGTCCAGCGTGTTATCCAGACATTGGGCAGCAGAATGGTGGGGATAGCCGGCTTATGTGACTTAGCTGCTGGCCTGGTCCAGATACCTCCGCGCATACCCCTCTTCTGCTTCCTCATATGCTGCTTGTGGCGCTTCCAGGGTGGGCGAGATGCAAGAGTGGGCGGTGGTGATGTTGTGGGCTCCTGGAGCAGACCGCAGTCCCGTAGCTCTTTAATGCGTGTAGAGTTTTACTCAGAAAAATAGGCTCTGTGTACTCCGAGCAGGGCCTCACGGCGGTATGTGCATTTGGGGTCAGATAGACGCGACGTTGACATACGAGAACACCGTGTCTCACAAGACCAAAAACCGCTGAAACACCATTTCAACGGGTCCATGCATGCCGCAATCTTGGCACAAAGAAAAAGACGTAGATCAAGTAGAAGATCAGGGAGGACAAGGCTGGCCGCAGGACCCAGATGAAAACACACTTGCAGAAAAATAACGCAAGGGAGGCCTGGAGAGACCTGAGAGCCATTTCTGGTTAGGGGGGCCATGAGAGGGGAGCTGCAGCAGGAGGCCGGGAGTGGGCCAACAAACTGAATCTTTTCTTCACCAGATCTGACCCTGCTCCCACTCCTCGACCCACTCATCAAAGCACTGACCAGCCAGCTCCTTCTTCACACCTCAGCTCTATACCACGAACATCACTCCCCCCCAAGGTGAGAAGTGACCCAAAAAACATCAAGACAAGAAACACATTTATCTATTTTTACATTGCCATCTACAACTTGTTCTGTTTCTACGCTTTAAAAGATCGTACCATTTTGTTTGTACTGTTTACACTGTATCACGCTGTGGACACCCATAATGCAATTTTACTGCTTCTTTTGCACTTATGATTAGATGTTAAACTGCATTTGCTTAATAACCATACTCTGTGTAATAACACTATAATGTAATCTAACCTAGTCTCAGAGAATCTTTGGATTTGTTGGGTTTTCTGTGTATAATATTGGAGGTTTTTAACCTAACCCAGTAACTTACTGACTTTATATTGTTTTATATGATATTATTGAATCTTTAACTTAATGTTTGAGTTAATCAGGCATGTTCATGTCATATAATAATGTTG
>NW_007579781.1:0-9082 GCF_000690725.1 Stegastes partitus
CAGAAACAGGAAGACGAGACAGAAACAAAAGTTTAACTTGACCCCAGAGTGAACCACCACACCGTGTGGGTCCCGCTGCCCCCCTGTCGGTCCCGCTGCCCCCGTGTGGGTCCTGCTGCCCCCCCTGTGGGCCCTGCTGCCCCCGTGTGGTTCCTGCTGCCCCCCTGTTGGTCCTGCTGCCCCCCCTGTGGGCCCCGCTGCCCCTGTGTGGGCCCTCCTGCCCCCGTGTTGGTCCCGCTGCCCCCCTGTGGGTCCTTCTGCCCCCCTGTTGGTCCTGCTGCCCCCCTGTGGGTCCTGCTGCCCCCCTGTGGGTCCTCCTGCCCCTGTGGGTCCCGCTGCTGGTGGGTCCAGAGTCTCCAGAACCAGAATGGGAGGCAGAGCCTTCAGCTATCAGCTCCTCTGTTGTGGATCAGCTCCCAGTCTGGGTTCTGGAGGCAGACACCCTCTGTGCTTTAAGGTCAGGATGAAGACGTTCCTCTGTGATGAAACTGATAGTTGGAGCTGCTCAGGATCACCTGAACTGTCCCTCAGTGATGCTGCTGTAGCTTCAGACTGCCGGGGGACTCCCATGATGCACTGGGCTCCTCTCCTCTCCTCTCCTCTCCTCCTTCCATACAGTGATATCCACCACTACATGTCACTAACTCTGTGTTTGTTCTCTCTGCAGAAGTCTCTGGATCTGGACCTTCACGTCTCTGACCTCCAGCTGCTGGCCTCACCGACCCCCAGAATCCTTATCTTCATATCTATTGTTCTGTTCTATGATCTCCATCTGCTGTCCTGTTATCTCCACCCCTCCTATCCCCACTCTCACCCAACCGGTCCAGGCAGATGGCCGTCCTCCCTGAGCCTGGTTCTGTTGGAGGTTTTTTCCTCCCTCGGGGGGTTCTGGTTCCTTCCCACTGTTGTCAACCGCTTGCTCAGAGGAAGTCCAGAGGCTGCTCTGGATTGTTGCTTCTCTGTTTCGCTCTGTGAGGTCTGTATCAGACTATGTTCAGGCTGTGAGATGACACATGTTGTAAACTGCACTATACAAAGGAACTTAAATTTAAATGAAGTAAACCTTTTGTTCATTCATGATTCGGGTTCCTCCTCAGGCTTTCTTTAAGCCCTTTGAGGTTTGGCAGTCCAATCATTGGATCCGCTTTATTTTAATGAATTGGTGTTCTACACAGTCCTGTTGCTCTGAGGTCATGGAGTCCATGTTGCCTCCAGTGCTGGACCAATGCTGTGAGTGTTTTTCCTTTGTGACTGATGTCAGTGTGTAGCAACGTCAAAGGAAGCAATTTTCAGCAGTTCAGTTACTGTTCTGCTTCCCAGCCTGAGATGAAGGTTTTTATGAACATTTTCTCAGAGCTATTAGCATTTTTTGCCCCCACCAGCAATGATCCAGGGGTAGCAGCAGTAACCCTACCCTAGCAGCAGCATCACAGAAGCAACAAGGTGAGCAATATACAAGCCTACAAAACAAAAGTAAGTTTAGCTGTCACATGCTCATTTACAGCACGTAGCTTTGTGGTTTCAGAGTGATTTCAAGACTGAAGGGAAAGAAAATTATACATTTCCCTGACGAGGAATCGATGAAGTTTATCTTTTCTAAAATAAATCCACACATCTAAAAGATATGCTTGTGAGATCCAGATTCTACAGACAGGTGAGGGGAGTGAGTGGAGACGCTCACTGGGCCTTTAGCAATAACTTTATTTATATTAAACCCATGAATTTCCTGTTTGCCCCACATGGTGGAGCTGGTGCCCCAGCTGCGCAGAGGTTCACTGACCACAGTGAAAATTGGTTTTCATGCCTCATGCCGAGGGTGTAGACTGCTGCATGTGGAGGACAAGATGCTGCTCACCAGATCCTACCAGCTTCTGTACATAACTGGACAGGCCAGCACTCCGATAGGCCAGCAATTCCAGTTTCATTCTGTTCAGTCAACATCACAGGGCTTGAAATGTGTTAAACATGAACGGTTGACCAGACGAACACAGCAAAACTCTGGATGGAACGATGCGTGCACACATCTTGTGATTACTCGAAGGAGCAGTTGAACTCCAAGTCAATGTTTGTGAGAAACAATTTGACCCTTGTATATTATGTTAGTGACTTGTTTTAATGTCATTATTTATCATTGCTTGGTTCCTTTGTGTGATTGTCATTTGCATGTCTAAGCACTTACTGGAATTTGTAATTTTTTGTACATATATATAAGGGTTAGGGTTAGCCACCTGTGTCTAGGTCTGTTTTCTGGACTAGTTCTTAGTCATGTATGCTTAAATGGCCCATGCACTGCCTGTTCAAGTAAAGGCCATTTTACTTCCAACTTGGGAATAGAATAGAATAGAATAGAATAGAATGCCTTTATTGTCACTATACACAAGTAAAATGAGATTAAGAGCAGCTCCTTCAGTGCTATACATAATAAGTACAAAATAAAGAGCAAAAAATGAAAAATAGAGGAGATTTAAGTATAAAAAATCAGATAAGTTATATATACAGAAAAATATTGCACACATGGGAGAGCAGGATCTCGTTTCCCCGAACTGAACCCCTTCAGTGCCTGGTCTGTCAGCGATCTCGTTCATTTTTAGGATGATCAGAGGATTAGGATTGATGTTCTCTCTGTGATACTGAGAGACTGTTCACATGTAGCAGGGCACCTTGTAGAGTCGTGTGCTTGTGGATGGGGGACATTTTAAACAAGTACACAGGAAGCAGCCAGAGCCAATCAAACAGCCTTCTTGTTAGGCTCCACCTACAGAAGTTCGGTCGTTACCTCCACACACCTGTGCTTCTCAGTCTCACAGTGAAGCTATGGAGAGAAAAGAGAACAGCAAAGCTAACGTTTCAAAATCAATCGTTTTTTGTTGTTTTTTCTCCCCCATTAGGACGACGGATTCACAAACAACATTTCTGACTGGATGCAGTTACTGAAACCTCTATTTAAGTGACTTCTGACCACGGGATGCACACCGTGGACAGGGCTAGGGTTAGGTTTTTGAAAGTCTGTCTTGATAACGTTAGGGTTAGTGTCAGTATCTTTCTCTAGTAGCTCCTTTTACAAGTGTAGGGTTGTGCTTTTTAACCAGAAATTTCCCTTTTTGGTTTAAGAGTTCCTATTGGTTGAAAAAAAAATGCTGAAAGAGAGTTTACTTACAACTTTCTGGAAAGACCAGCACATGATTTTCTCTTTTGTTAAAAGCTATATTTTAAAATAAGTTTAATTAGTAATTAGTTTCATGTGATGGTCCGTTTCATCACTGAGGCTAATGGTTGTACTTCCAGACAGAAAGTGTCATTGTTCCACTATCAGAGAAAAAAATCATGTTTTTCTTTGAGTTGTATATTTCTTCCTGTTCTTTTGCCTTCTAGGGATTTATTCTTTAATTTTGCAGCTCCTCTTGTTACTTAAATTGTTAAGCCACAACAGACAGCCCGTCCCTTTGTATATGTGTGTTGTTGGGAAATTGATCAAATTAGATGTTTAACAAGACCAATGCCATGTAGTGATGACGGTGTGAACCCACGTTCAGCCCCTGGCAGACCAAGGTGACTCCAGTGGGTCAATAACTCAAGTCACAATGCTCCTCAGCTACAAAATGCCTGTGAGTTGCCTGACAACACCAGAAAATATTTCAAAATACTGAAGGTGATCCATCATTGTAAGATTTTAGACAATGCACGACAGAAGATATGTTCATTGGACATGATGCATCAAGTAAATAAGTGTTTGACCAAATCCAGCTGCCTTGGAACAGGTGGGTGACCAACAATATGGTCGTTCTGAGGGAACATCATGATTCAGTGCTAGCTACAAAAGGAGTGCAACAGGGTAAAACTATGTAGAAGAAGCTGAAACATTCATTGATAGAGACCTGCAGATGTGAAGTGTTGAAGCAGGCCTCACAAGATTCTCAGGGAACCACCATTACTTATTTAAAGCTTGATTTTATTTCCAAGTGTTTCTATGTTGACTTCTCTGTCTATGCTAATAATCCTCATCTTAAACTTACCTTCTTTCCACATGACAACAAAATTCACCAGAGTGTTTGATGGTTAGTTTGGTTTAACTACAATATTTTTTTTAGTGTGTAGGGGCCAGAAGACTTGGGGCTGCTTCCTAAGCCTAAAACAGGTAGCAAACATCAGGACTAAGACCTGTGCAGGTCCAATTTAATGCCATCCTAATACCAGACATCCTGAACATATTAAAAGAACAGAAAAAAACAAAAACAAAACAACTTACCTAAATAGAGAAGAAACGCCCGGACCAAAACGCTTCTATGTTTTACTGTACATTACTATAAAAATATAGAAACAGTGCATCCTTATTGCCATAGGTCTCAACCCAGCCTGTGTAAACATGTACACAGCTATTTATTGTTTGTTTGTTTGATGTGGACATCGCAGTTACGTTGGACAAACCAGATGCATCGTTTGAGTGTATTAGCACATGTGCTAATTCACAGCACTCGTCCACAGGAGGCTTTGAAATGACAAAAAGTAATAAGAGCAAAACATAACAAAAAACAAACAGATAAACAAAAACAATAAATACAGTGTACAATAACATCACAACAGCAACAGAGAGGCAGTTTTACAGGTTAGAAACATCAACAAGCTTATGGGCGAAGGCAACATGGTCCAGCAGTTCAGACTGTTCACGTGAGCACTCTTGTTGTGATTTTAGTCGCTCTTTGAGTCCTTCGTTAGAAGCATTACTGCTGCTGTCTAGTTTAGGTTCGTGGGTGGAGAGTTCCAGAGTTTGCCCCCTTTACAGACCGAGCAGACTGGCAGGATGAAGTCCTGCATCCTGGGACAGACCATCACCACTGGTGGAGGCTCGTGTGGTCGCTCTGACGCCTGGTGGCCAATTCAGAGAACAGTGGAGATACACGATTATTTAGACATTTGAAAAACAATTTGAGTGCTAAAATGAGGAGGAGTCCACCCTCCAAAAGTGTAACGTACTCCCATATCTTGATGACATCTGCAGTATCTTTACCCATTCCATGAAAGAGTTCTAAGATTTTGTCAACATATTTTAGAATCATCACACCTTGATGAAGTTTCAGGGTTAACATTCAAATGAGGTTCAGATTCAGGTTGCAGGGGACGAGGGAATCCCTTCTGCCAGTGAAAGTCCTCACAGAGATGGAAGTACTAACATGTGTGCAGCATATGTTTTAGATATAGTCCTGTAAAGGAGGAAGAAGTGGATCTCTGACAACATTGCTGACGTCAGAGAGAGAATCTGGCAAGTGATTCACTTTTCATTTGAAGTTACATCAGAAACATCTGCTCTGACCCCAACATGTCTGACACCCTGTCACTGGTGACTGTGCATGTCGCACCTCAGCAGCTAGCGTGAGGGTTAGACTACCGCCGTCTGGCCTTGGTCCAGGAATTTCTGAGTGACGCAACAAACAGTCAGGTGGTTGAACGTGTGGTTGTGATACAGCATATCCAATTACCAGAAAGGAAAAAGTGTGACTCAGTGTCCAGTAAACATGACGTGTCGGAGGCTGTGTGAGTGCGTGCTTCCAATCACAGTGTGTAGGTCGGGGGGCGTGCTGTTGTGTTCATACAGTGCTGTTAGTAACTCATGTGTCTGAAAGACAGCAACGGCTCTGAAGCAACACAATAAAACCTGATTCACCTGACTGAGCAGAGCCTGTCACAGCTACACTGCTGGTAGTTTTCCGCCCATCACTGCTTTTTTTTGTCAGTTAACTTCATTGTCCAGGAAACAGAAACAATAAAAATAAATGGAGCTTCATCTCAGTCTTCAGGAAGGGGACTTCTGCTCTACTGAGCTGACATTGTGACTCTGTGAGCCTTGAGTTTGGGCAGCTGGTAAATATGATTATCTGTGCATGTATTTGGTAGCAGACTCAAGCACTGCACACATTTTGCCCTGATGCTGGCGCTACAGGACAACTCAAACTATTCTAAACTCAACAGTTGGAGGAACGCTTCAGACGTAATATATTTTTCTCACACAACGTTTCAGGGTAATACAATGGTGGGAAATACACTCGCTGCCTTTCATCTATTGCTGTTTTACTTCTACAAAAAAGTATGAAGATATTTGTCATGTAGGGACCAGGTTGTATAAAACATCTGCTCTGTGGTTTCAGACACACCCTGACAGGGAGGTGGTTGTCTGCCTTTACCGGTGGAGGTACCACCGCTATGTGCCTTCAAGACTTCAATCTGTATGGAAAGAACAGAACCGACTCCAGAGGGTTAGCCTTGTTCATTGTCAAAGTTAGCGAGGAGGATATTTTTTGTAATTACTTTTTGGTTATGACTGAGTGAACCTGCCTCATTAGATCTGTTTAGGGGGCAGCAGCTGCAGGTCATCAAGCTCAAAGGTTATTTAGAAGTCTATGGGTCAGATGCTGCATAAAGACTGAAGGGAACTTCAAAGTTGTGCTAACAGGAAACTTAGATATTGACTATCTACTCCAGTTGTCCCTTGACTGTGGAGTCTGTGATTATGGAGAATCATTGAGGATGTTCTACTTGTTAGCATATTGGGATAGTTAGCGTTTGCTGAATTTCCTGTTGCCCTCATTCAGGTCTACACTCCCTCTGCTCACTAACTGGACCAACCAGAGCCTCCTGGTCCAACCACCACAACAGGCCCAGGTCGGTAGCTGGACTCTGTGGTTCTGGTGGTGGAACGAGTTACCAAACTGTTCAACCTGCTGACTCCCTCTCAGTCTGTAAGAACAGACGGAAGAGCAGCTCTTCACTCAACACCTCTGCACCTGACAGAGTGGGGGAAAAAAAGAAAAATAATTCCTGTTACCTCCTGCTCTGCCTGCAGGCACCAAGGTCCAGTCACATTTGAAATTGTTCTATGGCACTTATCCAGGTTGTCTTCTCCTGACTAGATCCTGCTTGAGGCTGCAGGTGGATCAGTGGTTAGCACCGTGGCCTCATAGCTAGAAGGTCGCCGGTTGGCGTCCCGGTGAGGACACCCGGGATCTTCCTGCGTGGAGTCTCCATGTTCTCCCCGTGCAGCGTGGGTTCTCTCCAGGTTCTCCGGCTTCCTCCCACAGTCCAGAAACATGCTGAGGTTAATTGGTGATTGTAAATTGTCCGTAGGTGTGAATGTGAGTGTGCTTGGTTGTCTGTCTCTAAGTGTAGCCCTGTGATAGACTGGTTACCTGTCCAGGTGAACCTGCCTTCACCCTGAGTCAGCTGGGATAGGCTCCGCCCCCGTGACCCTGGTGAGGATGAAGGTGTAGAGATGATGGATGGTTGAATCCTGCTGGGGTCGCGCACGCTACCTTCAGAACATCAACTGGTTACCTTTACTGAAGCATGCTTTGTGAGACACATGGTGACCATCAACTAAACTAAACACTAACAGCAAAACTATTACCACATAATCTGGGACTGATCAGATTTACTTGAATGACAGTGGGGTTTTTTTCACAGAAGCTCTATCAGTTCAAACACTTGGACTGATCAGTGTAACAGAAATGACAAGAAACAGGAAAGTTCCCGAAGCCAAGTCATGACCTGGGTACCAGAGGTCCAGTCGGAGGTTCTCTCAGGATGCTTTTCAGGATGTTAGAGATTTATATTAGTCTAACACGCACAATGAGAAAAAACAACAGAAATAGTTTGCTGAATGTTTCGCCAGTTATTGACACATCTGCATCTGTTAGAAATGCCAATGATGGTTAGGGTTATGGCACCAGTGAACCCTCTGGCGTTGTTTTCAGGGTAACGTCACCACCTTTACTATTAAGTTCTTATCTGGGTCATTACAAACACTACACCTACATGCTATAGCTTTTTGGGAACAGTCTCAGTGTTATAATTTCTGCATCCATGAGGACGTGAGGGTGAGTCCATGGTCGTCCATGTGCAGCCCAAAATTTGTCCATGTAGAAAGTGTGAGCAGCGACTGCTCTGAAGGCTGGTAGTGTTTATACACAGGACATGGACTAGTACACACTGACCTCCATGTGTGGAACACAGTCCTCTAAGTGGACTTCCAGCTGCCTAGAAAGCGACAACTGCACCTCCACGGTTGTCAATGTGCATGTCTGCATCTAAATATTATCAAGTGTTTAGAAGTTTGGGAAAATGTGTTTAGTGCATAGGTGGACAACCAGCTGGCAGAATAGAATAGAATAGAAATACTTTATTAATCCCCAAGGGGAAATGTTGAAGGCCCCCATCCCCGAACAAGTGGCTCCATACTTTTCCTCTGGTCCTTCAGAGGACATTAGTGAAGATATTGCTCAGCAGAAGTTTGATCTGTGATCGAGTTTGTGCAAATCTGTAACACACATCATTCCATTATATTCTTGTGCTACAGTATTCATGTACCGGGACACAGATGTGGTAGCATCCATGTGATGATGACATAGCGGTAGATATGAACACATCTATGCAGTGACGAGGTCATGGGTGATTCCAACCAGAGTAATGGGTGTGTAGCTGGACAGAGCTGTGTGCAGGTTGTAACTCCAATTAAATTTGAAGGAAATCACAGACGCTCTGTTACACAGACAAACAAGCAGCATTGTGTATAAGGTCAAGTTGTGCCATTTGATTTGATATGAGCTTCACCTCACGGTAATAAATACACTACTCACAATAAGTTAGGGATACTGTGAGAGACTCAGTGGATTTCATACATACAGTCTTTGTTTCACTTCAGAGATTTCTGGGACAGGGAGGCTGTTGTATTGGGCTGATAGACACACCTCAGTTTGTGTTTTCCATGTCATGGTCTCACTGTGTACAGTGTGCCTTACATATTAGGGCCAATACCAAAAAAACTAAAAGACAAACCTTTTCAATGTGGCACCAATCTGAACATTCTGTGGCTATAAAAAGCTGGTTTTGTCAGTAAGTCATTTCAAGTTCATCGTTCAAAAAGCCATGAACACACGACGTCACTTAACGGACGAGCAGCTCCACCTGGCCATAGCACGCCTTCCAGTCGGTGGCAGGCAGTCTGATGTTGCTCGTGGACTTAGTGTGTCTCAGAGTGTCATCAGCAGACTTGCATCAAGACACAGAACTACTGGTTCAGTTCGTGACAGACCCA
>NW_007579781.1:10512-14168 GCF_000690725.1 Stegastes partitus
TGCTACTGTTTGCTCTTGTTAGCTTCTGTTAGCTCCAGATTGCTCCTGTTAATTCCCAGTATTTTCTATGAGTTCATGTTAGCTACAGGTAGGTCCTGTTAATTTGTGAAACTCATGCTAGCTCATATTAGATCCTTTAATCTTCAGATTGCCTCTTTTGCCCTTGTTAGGCCCTGATAGATTCTCTTAGCCTCGGGCTTCTGTTACCTCCTGGTAGCTCTTGTTATCTTCTGTCAGCTTGTATCAGATTGTGTTAACACCAACCTGGTGAGTAATTTTGAACATATGGAAGCATTTTTTGGCAGTCCAGCATGCCTCAGTGTGTCCTAGTGGTAACATTATAAATGGTACCATGGGGGAAGACATGTGGCAGTGAATTTCCTTTGGAAAAGCCAACATATTTCTCAGGCCTTAATAAGCTAATTTTAACTTCTCAGAGTTTTCATTCTGAAAGTGAAGCATAATCCAAAGCCTTCTGATGACGTGCTGTAGCTTCCTAAGGGTTTTTATTTTGAAAATAAGGCTCACCCCAAGCTCCTCCTGTTCGCCCTGAGTATGGACATTTTTAAACGATGTAAGTTGCTTTAGAGCGGTCTCTATGCTCTGTCACTGCTTAATGTCTTACTTTAACCACACAATAGACTCTGGCCCATCTTTGAAACATGCAAACTGGAGCATAATGTGGTGAAAGCAGGACCAGTGAAGACAAATTCCTAGAATGCGCTCTCATGCAACTGGGTGTTGTCCAGTGGCTCAGACTCTGGACTGGTAGGCCAGTACTGAGTTGACAAGCACAGAAATGCAAGGCCATAGCACCCCTGATTCTTCCCTGCCAGCTTCCCCAGGGTCTTCCTGCAGGTGACAGGGTTATGGTATTCCACAAACCTCCAAACTTGGACTTAAGTCAGCTTCTGGAGCTCAGCAACTCTGACACCTACAAACACCTTGGATCTGCAAGAGTCTAAGTGGAGCCATGTAAGAATTATCCGGGGTATCACCTCATACAGTTCTGGAGAGTTTGCTGAACCAGCGCTGCCAGTTGTTCACTAGTCACAGGCGTAGATCATTCAAACCGTGGCAAATAAGGACTGCTATCGACCACCCTGTCAGGGCAGAATGTAAGCGCTGTAGTGCATCAGTGAGAATACAGAGATACTGGCATGTTGTTTTAATAACATATATTTCAACAAGTGTAGATCTCATCCTTCAGTTAACAAAAATATGAACAGCGTTATACTAACAAATCACTAGCATTACTAAATGGCATAAGCATGTACAGAAGATCACTGTCCATCAATCGTAATGCGCTTCAACAACAATCCTTATATGAATTATTGAAGCTTTAACTGACACAGAGCTGTAATCAGAGTAAAGTCTAAGAATATGAGCTTCAACCACTGTAGTAACAGCCACCGTTGCACCTTTACTACTGCAAGTGCTAACAGGCAATCAGCACAATGAATATACGTACTGCAATGCCAAGACACACTGGAGCTCAAAGGATGGAATATATATTTTTAATGCACATGTGCATTGGTGGCCTCGGCATGAAACCTTTGCACAATATATCCCAGACCCCAAGAATGACTTTATTTGCCTTTGTCTCGTGACTAGAACATGGAATTACCGGTTGTGAATTTACAAATGTGATATCTCATGAGCAGAATAATAACTGCACCCTCAAATGAATAAATCACCTTTCACGTGGCTTCAGGTGGAAACATAAACGGCAAACAAACCTTTTATAAAGCAGTAGGTGTGTGAACTGTAATTACCAGGATGACTCAGTTGTCAATAATGGGTTAGTCTCTGTACTCAGAGTTCTCCACATTCACCTCTCAGTTTGTGGCAGACTGTAAACAACAGAACCAGAGCGTGGTTCTCCTTTGGCTTGGCATGCTGCTGTACACATTTGAGCAATACACAAAATGCTTTTCTTCAGTTAGAACATGCTCACATTAGGGGAAAAATCCTTCATGTTACCCAGCGACAGGTCTGAAGATTGTGTTTCATCTCTGTGTGTCCAGATGTTAACATTCAGGAACAAGCACAGAGACTCAGGGGAGGCTTTATAAGGTTTACTGCAAAACTTGAGTTTCAAAGGGTAAAGAATGACTGACGGAGGGGATGGAGCTGGGAGCACTGAGGCCACAGGACAGGAAAAGCAGAGTGCAGAGAGCAGTTTTTAGGAGAAGGCAGCGGGTGATCCAGAGGAAAGCAAGCGGGCTGCAGTGGAGGTGAGTTTGTCAGTAGGGACGCTTCAGACTGACATGCAGGTGCTGGGCTGAGCTGTACAGGCAGGATTGCAACAGAATTTGAATTTGAGACACTTGAGTGGACACGAGGAACGAAACATGAAACTATAGTTGTAACGTTTAGACCAGCGAGCGTTAGCTACCACTTTGTGTGACAGAACAACGTGGTGCCGACGGAAAAAGAGGCCAGGTTAGATATACTGCTGGAGCTGATGTGGTAATGACGTGCAGGTGTGGCAGTTGTTCGTGAGTGGAAGGAGTGGCCACAAACGCACATGAAAACACTTGAACCACAGGAGACGGGGGGAAGGGAAAAACACTGGAGTGATGGCAGAGACCATCTCCAACTCAACACAGCACCAACTGTGGAGGGAAATGGAAGATAATGCACATTTTACAACATGTCAGAATGCTCAGGCATGAATGCTCCCACTGAAAAGAAATGTTGTCATACTGATTTTGTTTTATTGATTTATTGACTTGTGGTTATTGTTTGTGTCTTTTTCTGTTTTATTTTGGAGGTAAAACTTTCCTTGTGTGTCATGGTTCATTTTACGTGCTGCCCTTGTGTTTTTTTCCCACCCCAGTGATTGATGGTTTTCATCCATGTCTCGTTAGCCCTGCCTTCCTCCTCTATTTGGCCATATGCCTTCCATATGTGTTTGTCAGTTGGTCTGTTTTCCTGCCAGTTCACCTCCCCTGTGTTACATCCATCTGTTTTCAAGCCTGAAAATCATGTGTCCTTTCCTGAGTGGCTGTTCGTGTCTCAGTATTGTTTCCCATTCCATTGCTTTCTCTTCTGGATTAATCTTGTTGGGTCGCTTAACTTCACTTTTGGACTTTGTTTAGATTAATTCTGTTTTTAATTGCCATCTAGTATCACCTACATGTTTTCCTAAGGTTATCTTTTTGTTAACTTTTGCTAGTTGCATCCTGTGTTCTGCTTTGGGTCCTCTTTTTGAACTTCTTATAGAAAAGGTTTGAGTGTTCTACCAAACAGAAATGCCACACAGTATCCAACAGCAGTGAGTTCAGCCTGTGCAGTGTCACTGAAATGATTCCAGACTGTGACCTTACAGTGATCACATTACACCAAGCAGAGGATTTGCTCTGATGTCTAAAAAAAAAAATGACCGGTTTAGATTTCCCACATTAATTATTCATGCCCTATAGCAGGAACTCAGCGCCACTAAAGTGAGTCCAGCTTTCATTCCTGAGATTCTCTGGTTCCTTCAGTCCTTCGTGTGTCCACCTTTATCTCTGCTGACAGACTCAGTCCTCCTCAGCATGGAGGAGACCAGAGTCCACTAAGTTCTGCTCACATGTTCTGATGGAGGAGACCAGAGTCCACTAAGTTCTGCTCACATGTTCTGATGGAGGAGACCAGAGTCCACTAAGTTC
>NW_007579781.1:14888-47401 GCF_000690725.1 Stegastes partitus
TGCTCACTGATCTTCTGGATCCTTTTCCATCTTTGTCAAGTCTCTCAGTCTGATGTTCACAGCTCATTTTAGAAATATATTCATGCTATGCATGCTCTGTTCTAGGAGCTTTAGTAAAAAGCAACTAGACTTCTCTTTTAGCTTCTTGAAGATGTTTCATGTTCATCCAAGAGACTGTTGCAGTTGTAACTGACTGATGGGTAGCGTCAGGTCTTTATAGTTGCTCCAGTTTTGTCTCTGATCCTTCAGATGCAGATGGATGCTGAGTCTTGTCCTGAGGAGCTGCTCTCCTGTGTTGAGCAATCCATTGTGGAACTGTTGTTTAGTCTTCGCTATGTACGAGTCTGTTCCCCTAGGATCACCATGACCTGGATGACTATGAATCTAAACAGACATATGCTAGTCTGTCTTTTGCTCAGATTATTTACACTGTGTACCTATACGCAGGGAATTACTAGCTGATCCATTCTTAAGTTCAAAACTTAAGTTCAGTCACATTTACATTGTTTGCACTTTGAGTATCCTGTCAATGCGATATCTCTTTTCTACAGGTGGAATGGGGAATCGTTCAGATGTGTAATAGGACCATAACTTTAATCAAACTCTCTGTTTTACAAATCTGTAATACGTACCAATCCTGCCAGACGACTTGGACAGTATAGAAGTCTGTATAGCAGTATCTGTATCCCTTTTCCACACTCTTTGAACAAGACTGTGATGTTTTTTGTTGTGCCTGACTGTGTCAGTGCCGTGCATGAGGGATCCAATGAGGAAGCTGGGTCAAATAAAGAGCAGAAGGCTGGGAGAGGGCCTGAGGCATGTCAAGTATGACGTTCTATTCCCTGACTGTTTATACACAACTTTATTTCCAGGGTACATTCTAATCCATTTATGCCTGTTCTCTTGAGAGATATGAATAAGATAGAAAAATAAACCGAGGCTCAATGATAGGAAGTTTATCCTCAGATTTTGTTTTTATTCAGTGGGTGAAGTTCTTCTTCACATCAGGGACTGGATGATTTGGCTGCTGTCTGTGAAAAGAAGTCCAGTTCTGACCTGACTTTCCCTGTGATGTGTGAAAAACTAGTTTATATTAGCCATAAAATGGGTAAAATGAAAAAAAAGGGCTTAGGATTCAAAATATTCTTTGTTGCATGTTGACATGTGTAACTGAAAGACAGAAAGACGGAACCATCAGCACTGTGTCTGACAGATGTGTACAAATATATTATACAATGTGTGAAGTATAAAAAAAAAGATAAAGGAAGCTACATATATGCACATAATCATGAAACTTCTTCTTTCTGTGAGGATGTTTGGGTTTTTCCTTATATGGGTTTACAGCAGTACTGTTGCCTCACAGCTAGAAGGTCTCCGGTTGGCGTCCCGGTGAGGACACCCGGGATCTTCCTGCGTGGAGTCTCCATGTTCTCCCCGTGCAGCGTGGGTTCTCTCCGGGTTCTCTGGCTTCCTCCCACAGTCCAGAAACATGCTGAGGTTAATTGGTGATTGTAAATTGTCCGTAGGTGTGAATGTGAGTGTGCTTGGTTGTCTGTCTCTAAGTGTAGCCCTGTGATAGACTGGTTACCTGTCCAGGTGAACCTGCCTTCACCCTGAGTCAGCTGGGATAGGCTCCGCCCCCCATGACCCTGGTGAGGATTAAGCGGTATATAGATCATGGATGGATGGTTTTACAGGACAAGCAACTGTTTTGTGAAAAGAAGTCCATATAAGGATGCAATTATTCAAGTGTGATGAAGATGGACTGTAATCAACTGTTTTGAGAATTGATTATGCATCATGTGATTTAGCAGCATAAAGAAGGCTCAGAGTAGAAGTAGTCTTACTCTGTCTGATGCCAGGGAGAGTTTGACCCAGAGCTCTGTAATGCAATATTCAATGTGTGATTAAACTGATTGACTGAGACCGAACTGAATCTTGTCTCATCTTTAGAGACGAACACGCAGAGAAGAGATAGTTTCTCCAACACAGATTATTAGCAGCATCGTTAGCATTATATGATCTGATTGTACATCATATCTGGACTTCAGTTGAGGCTCAAAATGACTTGCTCATATTGTTTTTAAAAAGATTTCTCCAATCCTTTGGTACATAGACAAAACTACTGACTATAACTGCAGCTATACAGATAAACAAAAGTGCCAAATGGTCTGAAAGCAAGTAAATAATTAACGTGAAAACTTTATTTAAAGGGCGAAGCAGACTGACTCTCCTTTCATATAGGAGGCTGCCAGTACAAATGCAAACAATTTGTAATTAATGTGTTAATATGCTTATCAGCATCACTGTCCGGTCCGATGCAGGTTTCAAGATTCAGTTTAATTATCATCATGCACCACAAGATTGTCGAACAAAACTACAAATGTTGGCCCTTTATGTTACTCACAAAGAGACTGATTGTTTAGTGAATAAATAACCAAGTAACACAAATCTTACTATTTCTAAATGTTTCTCTGTCTATATGTGGGTGATTGGCCTTTTTCTTATGGCTGTGAGACGGTGGTGGTGTTTAATAGTTTTAGGAGCATAAAGGGAACAAATTTAAATACATATTTCAAATCAATAAGTTGGCTTTAAGGCTTTAGTGCTTTGTTCAGTTTCAGTTTTAGAACTATATTGATCTACAAGCAACGAAATAGCTTTTAAATCTCTTGCAGCTCTAAAACTCTGACCTTTCCATCTCACGATCTGCACACTGAGCTCTGCTGGATCTTTAGGGAACGCTAATGGCTTTTCCAAGAAAACTGGTTGGTCAGTCACGCTTACACAGAAAACCCAGATGAGGACAGAGAACTGAGCAGAAAGAAATCTGTTCAAAAGTGCTTATTTACAAAGTGCAAAACACAAGAGGTAAGATGTACAAGAGGAAGCAGTAGTAACGACTAAACGACTTGAAGGGGAAGTGAAACAAGGAACACTTTGAACACACAACTACAGATGTAATGAAACTCATAACTGCAATCTACAAGCTTAAACAACATTCCAACCTACAAACACCAGACAGGAAGCTTAAAGCGAATGTTAGTCACATAAAGCAGCTAGGCAAGACACAAGGTTCAACAGAACAAACAGGAAGTCAAACAGGAGCTAGCACTACGAAGGAGCAACAGGAAACGTAATGAAGAACAAGTTTCAGATTAACTTCAACTGCAACAATTGAACTGACCAAAGTCGAGTAACATGAGGCATGGAACAGTATCAGGGAAGATCTGTGGACCAGGAGGAGTGTGGGGAAGGAATCTAGAGC
This sequence comes from Stegastes partitus, assembly GCF_000690725.1. Lineage (NCBI taxonomy): Eukaryota > Metazoa > Chordata > Actinopteri > Pomacentridae > Stegastes > Stegastes partitus. The sequence goes on from NW_007579781.1 coordinate 18,157, forward strand.
TGAAGATTCAGATGGTGGATCCCAGGAACGGGAGGTTTGTGCTTGAAAGGAATTCTAGTGCGACAGAGCAATGTGGCGGGAAACCGGTCGGAGCACTGGGCAGAAGGAAAAAAGAGGTTACAATTAGCCAGGTGATGACTGATGACAGGTTAACCGGTCACCTGTGCAGGTATCTTCATTCCTGCTGATGAGAACATTGAACAAGTACTCGCACATCCACACACCTGAACACATCCACAGAAAGGGAAAGAAGGGAAACTGCCTGTTCACCAGAGGAGGAGGCAGGGGGTCTGACAGTACACCCCTGGGGGTTAGGGAGCCAGTCAGGGGTGGGTAAGATAAGGGGTGGGTCCACAATCTGTCCTCGAAGGACCCATCTTAGTTCATCAGGACCATAACCCTCCCAGTCCACCAGATACTGAAGACCACATCCTCGGCGACGCACAACTGGTAACCACTGGACAGTATCGGCTGGCAGATCATCCACCATCCTGGATGGAGGATGAGAACGACCCTTGGTTTCAATTGGGGGTTTGCTGCTCCTCCCCCTCGTTATGCGAGTCGTTAGTGCTCCCGCAGCCACAATGGGGTTACTGTGGGAGTAGTAACGATGCACATAACGAGGGGGAGGAGCAACAACCCCCAATTGAAACCCAAACTCAGGTGTTAACGTCTCCTTCAGGATATCAGGATGTGGAACTCCCAACTAGTCAGTCAGAGCTGATGAAGCCTCTTGGATGAAGGTGGAACGTCTTCAAGGAACTCAAGCAGGTCCAGCTGATAGCATTAATATACCAGAAGAACCACGACCTGGAGGACTGAGAATCTTCACAGACATGACCTACAATAGAACCCTGAGGGTCCCCTAGTTAATTTCACAGCTCTCCATTCTTCCTGTCACTTCTCTGTGAGACAGGAGGAGGACCAGTCAGCCTGACTACAGTGATCTACAATATCAAAGGCAGCCTTTAAGTTGAGTAGCACCAAGACAGATGGTTTCTTCATGTCCATACTGGACCTCAGGTCATTACCAGTCTGGACTAGTGCCGTCTCTGTGCAGTAATTGATCAAAAGACCCAATTTATATTTCTCAAAGAATTGATGAAGGTTCCTATTATTGAACTGAAGAAGAACAAGTTTTGAACCTCAATTATTGAACAGTGTCCGACCTAAATGCACTTCAGTACAGTATCATGTTTAAGTACATGACGTTTAGGGTTTAGCAGCTCTAATGTGCAGCTGTCACTTATCAATAATCAGCTGCATTGATCAGTGAAATAAATATATTAACACATGATTTTGCTGCTGGCATTATATGATATTTCTCATTAGTCTTCATTATAACAACTTGTTAATTGAAGAAGGCAGGACACCATTGATTCACTTTGTGCAGAAGAAGAGTCACATGATGCGTTACATGCCTACTTTTCTGTGAACATGCACAGTTTGAAGCAAAAAGTCACAAAGTAGTTGATAATCAACTTTTTAGAGATCTGATATGTACAACTTTATTTGTCCATCCACGTCTTGCCCCTTCCTATGGACCCCCGAAGCCAACCAGGCTCCTCTCCCTGTTTGCTCCCATCCTGATCCAGCCTGACCGCAAATGCAGTTTGTGGAGGAGGTGGATGCCTCTGACTCCAGTGTTCAGCGGTGCTCTCTCAGAGATCCCCTACGGACAACAAGCTCCAACCCTGCGTCTTCTGTTCTTGTCGCCTGTCATCAGCAGAGCAAAACAACAACGTTGGACATCGGGAATTGCTATTGGTTAAGCTGGCATTGGAAGAGTAGCGCCACTGGCTTGAGGGGGCAGAGAAGCCGTTCATCGTTTGGACGGACCATAAAAACCTTGAATATGTTTGTTCAGCCAAGAGACTGAATTCCCAATGGGCCTGAACCATTGTGGACCATCTTTCCAAGGCTACTCACTTTGTGGCCCTCCCAAAGCTCTCATCAGCCAAAGAGACAGTGGATCTGTTGGTCCATCATGTGCTCAGGCTGCATGGAATCCCCTCAGATATCATTTCCAATAGAGATCCTCAATTCACCTCACAGGTTTGGAAATCTTTTTGTTCTGTTCTGCTTTGGGGGTTACTGTGAGTTTAAGACCTGGGTTTCATCCTCAGTCAAATGGCCAGAGCGTATTAACCAGTCTTTGGAGACTTTCCTCAGGTGTCTCATCTCTGAGAACCCCTTGGCCTGAGTGACCAATTATCCTGGATGGAGTATGCGCATAACTCCTTGATCACGTCCTCCTCTGGTCTTTCACCCTTCCAATGCTCCCTTGGCTATCAACCTCTATTTCCTTCACAAACTAGAGATCTCTGTGCCTTCTGTACAAACTTTCATTAGACAGAGTGAAGGAACTTGGGAAAAGGCTTGTGTTGCTCTTCTGCAGGCCAACCAGAGGATGGAGCACCAGGCTAACCGTCACCGGTCCCTGACCACTCCATGGGACAGGAGGTTTGCTTGAAGGCTAAAGATCTCCCTCTCAAGTTTGAATCAACAAAATTGTGAACGGTAGTGATGTTTGAATGAAACTCCCACCGTCTATGAAGATTCACCCTACTTTTCATGTCTCGCAGGTCAAACCTGTTAAGAACTGTGCTCTTGCGCCCCGTCCAGCCCCCTCCACTGTCCAGGATGGTGGACGATGCTCCTGCATTTAAGGTCAGACATCTACTGGATGTCCGCCGCAGGGGCCGAGGAACACAGCTGGATCCTCAGGCATCAGATTCTGGACCCTGGACTCATTCGGAATTTGAGGAGAAGACAGCCTGACTTGTTTAGACATGCACCAGGAGACACATGGTGGGGGGGGTTAACTGTCATGCCCTCCACCTCTGGCTCCACCTAGTGGCAGCGCCTCTCCCTCCTTCCCCTTTACCTCCTGTTTCCCCTGGCAGTGTGAGCATGACTGGCACACAGGTGGAGGCCCCTGTGCAGCTCATCAGCGATCATCAGATTATTTCCAGCACGTTCAATTCAATTCAATTTTATTTGTATAGCGCACATTTACAACAACAAGTCATCTCATAGCACTTAACAAAAGCAGAAACACCCAACAATCCAAACATCTGGATTCTCTATAAGCTTCAGCAGTCTGCTGGTGGGAAGGAACCAAAAACCCCCACAGGGGAAAAAAACCTCCGACAGAACCAGGCTCAGGGAGGGACGGCCATCTGCCTCCACCGGTTGGGTGGATGTAGGATGAATTATAACATTTAGTTTACAGTTAAACAAGTTATTAGAAGTTAATATCCTTTTGTTCCTCCATTTTAAATGGACCAATGAAATATTCCATTTCGTGGTTGGTGGAGGTAACAGGAGGCATCATGGTGGGGGCAGCAGGATGATCATTTACCTCTTCGTATAAAAGACATCAGCAGACCACGACTTGACACCAGCCCGTAAACTACCTCCCGTTAGTGAACTCTGACTCAGTCGGTAAGTTTGTTCTTGAGCTCAAGTTCTGCTTGATAATCCTGTTTCTCTCTGTGCCCAGTCCTGAAATAAAATCCTTTTTGACTATACGCTCTCATCCGCTGTGTCTCTGTGTGTGTTTGAGTCTCTGAACCTGATCTGTGACAGTTTGAGACCTGAACCAGACCCTGAAATTCTGTAAGAAATAGAATTTCAAAGAATAGAAGATATTTATTGTCAATTGCTCTAATGTCCAGAACATAAGGAGGAACCGAAAAGAAGTTTCTCTTTAGCCTTTGTATGAGTACCATACTTTTTTAAAAAAAGGGTCAAAATAGAGTATAAATAAAATATAAAAGTTCAACCTATGTACTGGCAGTAGTGCAATAGTAGAAATGATAGAAATGGACTCCATGCAATGATATCAAACCAGAGATTTTAGACAGTCTGCAGTCTCTGGACAGGCAGCTAACCATTTTAAGGCTTTCTCTTTCTAAGGCTTTGCTGAAGGAACAATATATAAGTGACAAGTCTGACATTTGCCAGTCGATTATTGTATGTCGAACTGTTTCCATCTGTGTTATTTCACTTCAGTGAAGTTTTGCATCGGTCCTGCACACGATGGTGTTTCTGCACCACCCACGCATTCTGATGGAAACATCCATCCATCCATTATCTGTACACCGCTTAATCCTCATGAGGGGGGGCTGGAGCCTATCCCAGCCGACTCAGGGTGAAGGCAGGTTCACCTGGACAGGTAACCAGTCTATCACAGGGCTACACTTAGAGACAGACAACCAAGCACACTCACATTCACACCTACGGACAATTTACAATCACCAATTAACCTCAGCATGTTTCTGGACTGTGGGAGGAAGCCGGAGAACCCGGAGAGAACCCACGCTACACGGGGAGAACATGGAGACTCCACGCAGGTGGTGCCCCCACCGGGACGTGAACCGGCGACCTTCTTGCTGCGAGGCAACAGTGCTAACCACTGAGACACCTGCAGCCCCTGATGGAAACACTTTACCCTTAATATCGCTTCTCATTGAAAGCCTACAGACCACTCCTCACCAGATTAGCTGCTGCTCAGAGGACATTTTTTATGTGTAGCCTCCATATTTCTACAACAAAGGAAGGGCGTTAGCCAGCTGTGTCGTGTTTCCATTGCAGGTGTTGGCTTGGATCAGTGTTGGCAGTAAAGCTGTTTTCATTTGACAAGTGATGTGGCTCAAAACACCTCTAAATGAAAAAAGGAAGAAGAAGTTGGTGAAACGGACAGTTTGTAGACATTTAGTGGAACGGCTAGTTCTTGACAAACAACAGTGCAGAAGTCCTGCCCAGCACCTCTGTGACTTTAAATGACTTAAATAGCTGAGGGCTGTGTGTCCGTGGACAGTCCCTGCATTCCCCTGGGCAGACTGATGGAGCCGGACACCAGGAACCCAACATCCCCGTCTGTCTCAGAGGACCACCCAGCAGGATCCCACTGAGAACAGATTACAAAGCTGGACACCAAATGTTCTCAGAGATTAACTGACTGAAGCATGGGAAAGTATTATATTTAGTCCCAAATCTCCTTGATTGTTTGAATGTATAATAGTGGAGCCAAAATAGCGTTTTGCAGTATTTACTGTATACCAGGAAGGTGTAAAGGACAGCTGTGTCATGTTAACCTAAACAAGGCAGTGAAGAGCTGAACATGACAATTAAATTTGCAGACTCTCCATTATTACACTATTTAGTCCCAGTGTTAACGTGCAACCTGCATGTGGATATATGATCTGGCTTCCATACAGACATCCAACCTACATCTTCATATTTACAGATTGAAGTCATTTCTCTTTTTGATTGTGGCCATGGTGTAATGCAGATGAGCAGATCTGTCCTCAAACATGCTGCATCCCAGCTCCAGGGAAGCAGAGCTGCTGTACATGGGCTGATATTTTAATGGTGTACAGATTTTATTTACTACCAACTGGGTCTGACTGATTACACTTACAGTTGTGCTTTTAAGTTTACATACCCTGGCAGAATGTGTGCTTTTTGGGCCATTTTTCAGAGAGTATGAATGATAAAAGACTTTTCTTTCACTCATGGCTAGTGGTTGGTGAAGCCATTTATTGTCAAACAACTGTGTTTGCTCTGTTTAAACCATAATGACAACAGAAACTCCCCAAATCACCCTGATCAACAGTTTACATTCCTCCGTTCTCAATACCGTGTATTGCCTCCTTTAACATCAATGACAGCTTGAAGTCTTTTGTGCTAGTTGTGGATGAGGCTCTTTCTCAAATTCCTGGGCTGTCTTGCATGAACTGCACGTTTGAGATCTCCCCAGAGTGACTCAATGACACTGAGGTCAGGAGACTGAGATGGCCCCTCCAGAACCTTCACTCTGTTCTGCTGTAGCCAATGACAGGATGACTTGGCCTTGTGTTTTGGATCATTGTCATGTTGGAACGTCCAAGTACATCCCATGTGCAGCTTCCGGGCTGAGGAGTGCAAATTTTCCTGCAGTATTTTCTGATAACATGCTGCATTCCTCTTGCCATCAGTTTCCTGTCCTGTAGCTCACACATCCCCAAAACATCAGCGATCCACCTCCATGTGTCACAGCAAGAGTGGTGTACTGTTCATCATCGGCATGTTGACTCCTCTCCAACATTTATGGTTGTGGCCAAAAAGGTCAACTTTGGTGTCATCACTCCAAATGACTTTGTTCCAGAAGTTTCCAGGCTTGTCTCTGTGCTGTTGTAAGCGGGATGCTTTGTGGCATTTGTGTAGTAACAGCTTTCTTCTGGCGACTCCACCGTGCAGCCCATTTTTCTTCAAGTGCCTCTTTATTCTGCATCTTGGAACAGACACATCACTTTTTTTTGGAGTCCTGTTTTCAGTTATTTGTGGGTTTTTCTTTGCATCTCGAACAATTTTCCTGGCAGCTGTGGCTACCTGACTGTGGTTTGGTTTCAACAGAATCCCTCATTTTCCACTTCTTCATTAGAGTTTGCACGCTGCTGATTGGCATTCTCAATTCCTTGGATATCTTTTTATGTCCCTTTCCTGTTTTATACAGTTCAGTTACCTTTTTCTGTAGAAAAGATTTCCTCTTATCATTCATATTATCTGAAAAATGACCAAAAAAGCACAAAGTCTGCACACAATTAAATGCTTGGCTGACACTGAAGAATTTTAAAGACCTTCTAGATTCTGAAATCAGATTCCATCATAAAGAGAAACTCCACACATATTCTTCTCTCTAATCTCAGACATGGTCCCACTGAAACATTGGAAAATAATAAAGCACCCCATGCTGCAGGATGTTGTTCAGATTATAATGTCAGAGGAAGCAGAGCACCAGTATAATTAAATCCTGTAAGAACATATGACAAGTAATGCTGAGTAGCAACAACATGTTACTGCGCAACGCCAAATGAAAAATATAAATAAAGTAGGAAGACATCATGACGTGTGAATTTAGTAACACTTGTAGTTTGACTCAGGATTGTAAAGTATGTTCGGTAAAGTCACTAAACCCATTAAAACAAGATGTAGCCAAACATTTGATAGTGACCATAGATATTTCTGTGTATGCCTTCTTTCAGTTTGTGAAGGAATGTGATGTCATCCTGTGAAACAGTTTTGTTGTCATCGATGCATCTCTGAAGTCAGACTCTAGAACTCGAGTTGCGTCTGCAGGTGTTATTGGAGGGAGTTCTTTAACAGAGGTTCTGTGACACAGTCGACTTGTATTAAGTGACTTGTGAAGTTGTGATGAGCGTCCCACAATACTCCATCCCAAGTCTGTTCGTACAGCATAGGGTTCCTCATCTCCTCCTAATATCACCTGCTCTGGAGCAGTTACACCCAATGAGAAGGCCTACCTCACAGTCTTTCAGTGGTTGGATCTCTTCTGCCATTTCTGTGGTTGGGATATGAGCGTGGTTGACAGGAATGCAGTCCTTTGTGTAAGCAACTGGGAGACACTTGTGAGAACAGAATCTTTTCCACTCATTGTTGTCAGTTTAAACTTTACAGGATACTTGTTGGCATTTAGACTGTCACTCACTTCCTGGCTGATAAAGGTAGTGTCGCTTTGGGTATCAAGTAGGGCATACACCAGCCTTTCAGCAGTCGGATTACCTTTGGATGACAACCATACTGGAAGAATCATGGAGGTATAAGATGTGCCTTCTATTGCTAGATATTGCTATCTTGAAAGACCTGAGTGAGAGAGGAAAGGTCACTGAGTGCAGAAGCTGGTACTGTAATAGGAGATAAGGAGGTTGCAGCAAGTGACTTGTTGTCTTCTGTCCTTGTTTTCACTTTGATTGTTGTCAGCAGCTTCACGCTTAACTTCTTTATCATAGACCTTTAACTTTGCTTGAGCTGCCTTTAGTTCCCTCTCTGCTTGCAACAACTCCAATTTTTGTTTTTGAGCATCTAAAGCCTTCCGTTGCTGTTCTTTCAACTCTCGTATCATTTCCTTTTGTCTCTCTTCCTCTAGTAGCATTTGATAGTTTGCTTCCATTACAGCTAAGTTGGCTGTTGGCTGCTGCATCTGCCCGTTTAACAGCCATCGAAGAGGCCACAGAGCAGTGATCTGACTCTCCTTGGCTTATCAACAAAGCTGCTGCTCGTCTTTTTATTTCAGCAGAGGGCGTGATAAGATCTCTGACATCAAAATATATGCTCATGATGTCTTCCTTTGCCTTTTTTAGTTCATCAATGAGAGGCCAGAGCTGGCCTTCGTTCATGAAGGACTTCAGCTGCTGTCTTGCTTTGTGTACTTGGAGCTTCCATTGTTCATACTGAGAAAGCAGCTGCTTCTCCCTTTCCATAGCTTCATCATACTGGAGTGCACGCATTTTCTCAGTGGGAACAGGTGTGCGTTTAGACCGTCTAAGACTTGCAGGTGGATTAGACCCTTTGGAAGCCTGCATTGTTCCTCACACACATCTTGTTGTTCTTGATCTTGAACATCAGGAAGGACATCATCCATCTGCTCCACATTCTTTACACTGGCTGACACTGACATTTTTGACTGATAATCAATGTCTTAAAGAGGGTGTTTAGAAAGTTATTCAAAGGACAAACAACCCTTTCCATCAACAGAATAAACACAAAATATCAGAGCATCAGCACACTGTGGTAATTAGAAATGCACAATCAAAAAATACTCAACCATGAATAAGTGTGTAAGTTCACAAAAAACACAACTCAAAAACTTTCAAATTTTAAAGCCTGAGATAATGAAAAATATTCTCAAATCAAAGTCCTTGTCCTTGAGAAATCCTTATGATGCAAAAATGTCTGTAGTGTTACCTCTAATTACATTTAAATCAAATTTTAAATCTTTAAAGAAATCAAAGTGTCCATGAGAGATCAATCCTTTGAATTTCTCACTTAGTTTGAGGTATAGAGTTCAATATAAAGAAAAATAAAAGGCTTAATCAATTACTAATTGTCCACAGAATTAACGGTTTTCTTCCTTTGCAGCTGTAGTGCAGGTGAGTTTTCACTCCTTTAAAGTCAGAAATTGTTCATCTGTTGCCTGCAGTCTATGTGATGTTGGTAAAATACTCACATTTCTGTAACACGATCACTGAGCATCAATCTTGACACTTGACCGTTGCCCCGTATCCCTGAGACCGCTGTCTGCATTGCCAAGAAGGATCCGGCGATGAAGCATTGAAACAGGTACTGCTCGATTCCCCTCAGACCACCAAACCCTCGGAAACAGCACTGGACCCCCGCGATGGAATCCCGTCATGGCCCATCATGGAAGCAGCAGGTAGATGAAGGCAAGCTCTTGCTGTAGCTAAAGCCCGGCCACACAATGATGGAGCGTACTGATGTTTCATGAAGCCTTTAATTATGTTCAGCCTTTGACCTCCGTGATTGAACTCAATTCCTTTCCATATTGTGTATCTCCAGAAACACCGTAAGAGCTGAAGAAATAAAGGACAGCTCTTTTAAAAACACAGAAGTTACACAGAGAAATCCATCACATTCCCACGGTGCCTAATCATTAGAAACTAGCTTAAAACTAGCTGAATACAAAAAGTTTTCAAACGAAGTTCAGTTCAAACGAAGTTCAGTTCAAAACTACCTTTCCCTTTCCCATTCTTTATCAAATAAATTCATAAAACACATACAAAACACTAGAAAACAAATACCTTGTTCTCACTCCAGCCAGGTGCTCAAAATACAGACAGAGAAGCTTCACGTGCCTCGTTTTTGCTGCAGCTGTCAATTCACTGTCTCTTTGGCGCACATGACAGACCAAACAGGATATACTTCAAAATAAAACGGGAAGTTGCAAAGCCAGCGACACGATAAACAAACCCATTCAATTCAAATTAAAATAATAACAATAGACCTTAATGAGTCATTTACACAAGAGTCCTAATACCCCAGGGCTCATTTAGCAGGGCTGGGATGATACACTGAGGGAACAAGCTTCAGACTGTATTCCACCTGCACACTGCTCATACGTCCCATGCTGTCATGCTGAGTAGTCCTGCCTGTGACCCAGAATTCACTTTTCATCATGAACAACATCTCAGTTCCTAAAATGCATCTCAAGAATGGAGGCAGCTTCTGAAGGAGTTCTGAGTGAGGATGCACAGCTGTAGTTCTTTTCTGTCCCTGTGACATCAAAGATTCTTCTCAGACATTCTCTTTACATTTCGTTGCACTGTGACTTAATTATACGTGAATAAAAACTGTAAGTTATCATAATCACTGCTGGGATCATCTGACAGAGCTCATTAAATACAGCTGTAGGCTATAAGAAAACAAAGGACAGGTGACGCAGCTGTGCCACATGTCACATTTAATAAATGTCCCTTTAACCTGACGGCTGCCTGCATGTGCTGCTTTTGGCTGGTTGAACACCAGACGGGCTGCTTGTTCTGGATCACCTGCAGAGGTCTGACCGTGGATGCAGGAGGCCTGCCAGTTAGGAGCTGCAGTAGTCAATGATATTATTAGAGCTTGGACCAGGAGTTGTGCTGCAAGTTCAGACAGGAAAGGTCTGATCTTCCTGATGCTGTACAGGACGAATCGACACGACCGAGCAACAGAGGCCACATGAACCTTGAAGGTCAGCTGGTCATCAACCATGATGTTTCTGGCAGATTTAGTGGGTCTGAGTTGGATTGGATCAGCTGGATGTTGATTCCTTGTTGTAGAGAGGGACTGGCTGGGATGACAAGGAGCTCAGTCTTACAGAGGCTGAGCTGAAGGTGGCCGAGATGTCTGCAAGGCATGATGAGATCCAGCAGAGACCGTGTGGTCGTCTGGGGGGACGACAGGAAGAGCTGGGTATCATCAGCATAGCAACGGTATGCGAAGCCACGGGCCTGGATTATTGCACCAAGTGAGGTTGTGTATACTGAGAAGAGAAGGGGACCGAGCACTGACCCCTGAGGAACCCCTGTGGACAGGTTGTGTGGTTCGGACACTTCTCCCCTCCAGGATACTCTGAAGTATCTCCTGAGAGGTAGGACATGAACCAGCAGAGGGCAGATCCTGAGATGTCCAGCTCAGGGAGTGTGGAGAGGAGGATGTGGTGGGTCACCGTGTCAGAGGCAGCTGACAGATCTAACAGCAACAGAGCTGAAGACTGTCCAGCAGCTCCAGCAGAACCCAGTGGTTCTGTTACAGAGAGGAGTGCAGTCCGGTAGAGTGACCCCGTTTAGAACCAGTCATACAGGCTGTTGTCACAGAGGAAAGCAGAGACTTGGTTGAAGATAGATCGCTCAAGTACTGAATGGTGAATAAGAAGAGGAGACGGAACATTTTGTTGGCAGAACGTTTTTGCAGAACCGTTTCTCGATGGCTGTTGTCCAGATGCAGTTTATCAGCACAACCAAGTAGTTCTGACCAGCCACATGTTTACACTGATTTTATAGGATCTCAAGGAATTTGCATTGCCATCACAGGACAGTGCACAGACTGTTTCAATGTTTTCCTCTGTAAACATGAATGGGTTTTGGTTTAGCTGGGTTCCTTAAGCTGCTAGATAATGGAAATGTTTGGAATATTCTATAACTGATCCTTTTCTCCCAACACCTGTACCGCCTGCCCTCCAATCCAACAGACCAATCACAATTTTGGTCCCAGTCAAACAGCAAAACTGTATTTGAGCTCATGTTTGAATGATTGCCTGTCGAACAAGGCCATGCTGTCCTGGTTTCTCAGACTGCACTTGGAGCTTGCTGTGAAGATGTAATTGCGGTGGGCCTCAAACGCCTCAAAAGATCAAAGTAGGTCAGAAGAAAACGCATCAGTCCCAGTTCACTGAGCATGCCATCAGGAAACACAGGCGCACACAGTGGGACAGTGTCTTGAGGTATGTTTGGATAATGACTGAATATAGAGCAGCCATTTTGCTGATGTGACAGGAGCACATAATTTGGCTTTGACAGCTTATGTGGAAGTCCTTTGTTGTTGTCCAAACAGGCCGATCTTCCTGACCCCTCAATCAGATGAACGGGACAATTGTCACTGCAGAAAACTCTGAGCTGCACAGAAAAACCCAAACTGTGACTTTGAGTCTCTGATTGTGTGGTGATGCTACAAAGAGGCTTTGATTCAGAGGTTTAATGGGGACTGCACTCACTCATACAAAACTCATGTCAACAGTGCTGGGTTGTCTCTGTGTTGGTGGGATTCGTGATCCCAGGGCACAGCAGGAGCGTGCAGTCCATCAGTCTGTCTCTCTGGTGTTGGAGAGCAGAGGTTTGTATGAGACACATTCATGACTGGTATCACGTAGCCTCTCTCCCCATTCAGCCTCGCTGCTCTCATCTTTTCACGTCAGTGTTTTGTTCCTGTGCCAGGTAGCATTCCTCATGATTATCTGACCGGAGCTCTTTTAGTGACGTCTTCCTGCAGCTCTCAAAGGACAATAAGCTCCACCAGCTATTTATCTCAGTGCACATTGATCTGCATTGTTTTTCAGATTTCTACAAAACATATTTGCTCTGGCAAAGGTGTTGCACATGAACATTTTTTAAGAGTTAAGGTTGTAAGGAAAGGATCAAACATAGCTGTTAAACACAGATCACTGACTTAATGCTGAATGTACGTACCAAAACACCAAAAACACTTTGGTTCAGCAATAAATCAAAGCACATAATTAACACATTCAGTCAACATGAATTACTAAAAGTAATGGAGAGATGCCTCTGTGGGCGTGAAGGATTCAATCCAAACCATAATCTACGTGTATACACACATTCTTAATTAAAGCCATGATGACAAGTTAACGTCTCCATAGACGTCACATGTTGGACACAATGTGGATCATTTGCAGTTGATCACTCACATGTTTGTGGAAATTACAGAAAATAACTGTTATGGGAAACAACAGGATGCACGGTTCCCATGAGCAGCACAGTGCTGAATCCCTATAATTTCTCTAAAGTGTAAGGGATGCAACGGAAACTTGATTAAAATGTTTATTGCAAGTAAATGTCTGTTACAGGAACCTGGGGTAAGGTGGTGATCCCAGGACAGACCAGGGCCCGGCAATTGCTGAAGACATCTTTCGACAATTCTTCTTTGTAACTCTGGTTCTGAAACTGTTCAGGTCTGATCAATGAATTAATGATTCCAGAGACTGTGATGTTTGGTTTGTTCTGTCACCTGTTTCCTCTCCCCTTCACCTCAAGACAGATGGTGTCCACCATCCCAAGCCCGGTTCTGCTGAAGGTCTATCTATCTATCTATCTATCTGGATCTGCAGGAATGATGATGCTGTCTTCCCAGAGAGCTGATTGGTCAGTGGGAGCAGTTTGATCTGGTATCTTGAACATCACCTGCTCTGGAGCAGCTCAGGTGTTCAGCATCAGTTACCATGGCGATGTAAGAACTGAACCCCCATCATAGTCCTGAAAACTCAAGAGTTAGACCTGAAGTTCCCTCCAGAACCGTAGATCCTGCTTTTATAGGACAGAGCTCTGGTGTTAGTGAAGGTCGGAGTGCAAGAGGAGCCTGAAGCAGGCTTAATTGGAGGCAGATGATCCAGCCTGAAGATGAAGATAAAATATTAATCAGTTATGAAAGTTTAACAAGATAAATGCTATTTATTTCTTTTTGTGACCCAGAGTTTGATCTGAAAGTGTTCTGATGTGTAGTCTGTGTTGCTGTGACCTGCAGCTACATGTGGGTCAGAACACATCACTGGTTCTCTTCTGAAGCATCAGGTTTTAGTTCATGAGCTCAGAGATGGAACTTTTCATGACGGCTTCTGGATCAGTGACATGATGAGAACTAACAGAACATTTCAGGTTTGATCTTCAGTAGTTCCTCAGATGTTGACATTTAATGGAGCCTCACAACCCTTCACTGAATAAAGATCAGATAAAACTTAAACTTAGTCTTGAGGGAAATTCTTTTAAAAAGTCAGTTTTCAAAAAAATATAATCTCAGGAGGTATTTGATGTATCAGTCTGAAGTTTTACAGAAACCATTTTAAATATCCAGAGTTTCAGGTTAAAAAAGAATTCAGCCAAACCAGAGACAGTGGAGCAGTCGGGCCCTGTTGACTTGAGATGGACCTTCCATGTCCTAGATCAGGGGTTCTCAACTGGTCTCTGGTTGGGGGGGGGGGGTTCTGAGCATTCGTTCTGAGCTTTCGGTCCGACCGACGGTCAAACTGCTGATGGTCGCAGCGGCGGCGGTAGGGGGGGAGGTGGGAGGAATATTCGGAGATCCAAACTGATATCCGGATTCCAGCACAGTGAACCAATAGGCGGCTATTCGGGTCCAGTCCTAGTATGAAAACCCACATTTTTAATACTCCGGGTCACGTTTTTGACATCTTGCATCCCGACATCAACACAAACTTAAAATGAACGTCAAACTGTGGTTTTCGTGCCTGTCAAAATAAAAGTTTTTTCAAAATAAAAAACAAGTCCAACCTGAGACGCACATTACATATTATTTAATTTTGACCAGCTGTCCGTGACCCACCCAGAACAAGTCCACGAACCACTTTTGGGTCGCGACCCACCAGTTGAGAACCCCTGTCCTAGATCACTCCTTTCTGCTTTCCTTTGTGGTGAACTGTTCAGTGAAGTGACATCACCAGCAACAGGACTTCCATGTGCAGCACTCTGCAGGTGTCATGATGTGAAGGTTCTGACCTTTGCTTCGGGCTCAGAGCTCAGCTGTCCAGCCTGGTACACAGGCCTGTCCGCACATTTACGTGATTCATTCCTTTAGCTGTAGAGAGCTGCTCTGTTTTTGTATCGGTGCATTTGTGGCTCTCTTGAATGTTGAAGACCATCACTGAGCTCTGATCCAACACTCCCTCACAGGAGGTCCGCTGGGGTGACTGCATTCTGCTGATATCCAGCTGATCCTGAGTCAGGAAGTAGTGCTGAACAAGGAAGCAGGGTTATGGACTGAAGGAAGAAATGCTGTCAGACTGCTCGCTGAACTTGACACCGACGACGAGGTCACTGCGTGAACGCCTGACAGGTGATGTACGAGTGCCAGAAATGTGTTCCTCTCACCGTCGTCGTCTTCGGCTGCTTTCACTGTTTACTAGAAAACTGCTCAATTGACAAACGCTCAGTCGGGATGTTCTGATGTTTGATGGACCGTCTCTTTCAGCAACCCAGTGACACAAACTAACACTCAGGACTTGACTGTCAGCACGTACAACCAAACCAATTAACCATTTTCAGCAAACCATTATATAAGTAATTAGATTGCACAACCAAGTTACACGCTTAGCTAGACAGAACTCAGACACAGCCGGCCCACAAGGCCACGGATGTCTTTCTGCTTTTCTTTTTGACAAAAGTCTTATGGATGATGCTGTTTTTAACAGATTTTTAAAATTCTTTCTTGAAGTTATTTCTTCCTCTCCACATTTTCACTCAAACATAATTTGTTTGTGTTTTGACAAAAAACCTGAAACTAGTTCACACAAAACTCTAAATAGCAACTAATAGACACGTCACGAGTTCTATATATCTGGTTCTGTACCGGATATTTAAAGTGTTAAGAGCTGATCGTGGGCTGCAGGTGGATCAATGGTTAGCACCGTCGCCTCACAGCTAGAAGGTCGCTGGTTGGCGTCCCGGTGAGGACACCCGGGATCTTCCTGCGTGGAGTCTCCATGTTCTCCCCGCGCAGCGTGGGTTCTCTCCGGGTTCTCCGGCTTTCTCCCCTAAGGTTACCTGGTGACCCGCCCTGAGTCGGCTGGGAAAGGCTCCAGCCCCCTGCTACCCTAGTGAGGATTAAGGTGTAGAGATGATGGATAGAAGAGCTGATCATAAATGTTCAGGGGATCATCAGACGTATTAGAACCGTTCCTCCGTGCCTGTAGTTGTATTGCACTCACAACCACAAATATCGAGTCCAGCTTCTGTGGTAGTGGAACCGCTCGCAGATTGTAAGCCGAACACCCTTTGTCTGGCTGACTGAGTCACATAGTTGGAAGAGTTTTGTGAAAAGAATCCCTATCTGCCTTAAAATGTTTTGGATGTACCTGACACTGTTGTTTCTTCTAGAACGTGTGGCTTTATGGAGTCCATTTCTCTTTACCCACCTGTCCACACTCACTGCAGCTCAGCACACCAGCTCACCTCTGACTCAAACACTGTAAAACCTCTCTGTGATACCCAAGTAGCAATATTGGAGTAATTCAGCCACATGTTGGACCCAGAAACCAATGATGCAGAAAGCTTTGCTGCCTTTAGTCTCAGTTTTGTGACGTATGAAACTCTGGAAGTCTGAATCTGTTTCTGAGACTCTCACCAGGACGGAAACACTCAGCAGTGGTGTTCACTGATTATTTCTCTCATGATTGCAGCACATAAAACAGCACATGGACATGTCTTTAAATCTGTAACAAGCTGTACACAGAACATGTTGATGATAGACTATTTCCTCTCCATGCATTCAGAAGCTCAAGGTGACTCTGTTGGGTTCACGTGGGGATGTTCTGCTTTCACTCTCTTCCAGCTCCTCTACCGGCTCGCTGACTGCCAGTAAGTGTTCTGTGGGCTTGTCCTAAAACCAGACTGATGAGACTGATCCAGAGCTGTAAAGCAGACACAAACTGAAAGATGCACAGCAGCAGAGCGAGGAGAAATAATTCTCTGTGAAATCATCACAGACGAGACCCTCTGAACATCATCCACAGTGTGTTTGTGTAGATTCGGTAGCAGACCAGTTCACTCAGACACACCAGTGCCAAAGTTGGCAGAATTCTTTAAATTCCCTCTTAATTGCAGATCAAAGATTTGTTAGCATTCCTCTGAGCATGAGGCAGCAACAGGACTCACTGTACTGACTGAGCCTTATTGTTTTATCTGCGATGCAAAAGAAGTGGAAAATCGCTCCCATGCTGTCTTTATGGCTCCTGACTCTGGAGTTCATGTTACAGGAACTTTCCCGTCAGCTGTCGATCAGCTGGAACAAAGTTCACAAGTTCCTGCACCTTAAGTCAACAGCGGCGCTTACGTAAGAGAACTATAATAAACCAGACAGCCGCCTTCACTCACACCGCCACAGAAACACATTTGGTCCATTTAGCAGATTAGACTCACAGAAACAGCGTGAAGTGTTTTAAGTTAAGGATGACCATAGTGACCACAGGACAGGAACACAAATGGATCACCAGCTGGTTCTAAGTGACACTAAGAAAACCATAAAACCTGCCATAGACGTTGTGTTCCCCACATGTTGAATTATATTACATTTATATGTTTATTACCTCCATTCATTTATGTGTCCTGATGATCCCAGCTTTTCATTTAACACTCTTGTAAAGTCGTCGATGAGACTGCCATGAAATCGGGTTCTTTGATTCTGATCCATGACTGCTGGTTGCATCGCCTTAGTTTACGGTGTGCCACCACCTCAAACTGTTATTTCACAATCAGCTTCATTTTCACAATGAAAAGACCTTTCAAACTTGTTGAACTGTAATAAAAAAAAGCACAACTTGTATTTTGAAAATAAATATATTTTAATAGTCACACTAAAAACAACTATTAATGTGTAAAACTTCTTACAGCACCAATAAATATATTAATGTGAAAATATACTAAAAAGTGTGTATCAAGTTGTACAAAGACAACCGTATTTAAATACAAACAGAATGTTGTCTTCATCAGAGAAGTGGGAAGGTGTGGATGCTGAGCCAGCAGCCTGCCTCTCCGGCCTCCAGTCTGAGCGACGCACAAACAGCAGCGTTCTGTTTACAGGTGAGATGCACGGACACAGACGTGCTGTGGAGGATTTGTAGGAACAGGTTGTAACAGTTGATAGGAAATCAGAATGGCCCAACAGTTCAATAAATGTCGGTCCTCCTTAGAAAACGGCCAAAGCCCAAGTCTAAAGTCAAGGTGACGAAGTGGTGACATCAGTCTGCAGAGCCTTGCAAGGGGAACGTCAGTAAAACGCACCTTTGAATGAATAAACTACCTGTGTCAAGTCAGTCAAAGCAATAAGAACTGAAAGTAGAGGTTGTTGTTGCTGGTCCTGCCAGCAGGGAGTGTTTCAGAGCAGACCGAGAGTCATTCCTCAATTTAATATCCGGCCTTTGTGCTGTCAGCTCGGCTAGCTGTGTGTCCATGTTGCTGTCCGCCAACTTGGAACAAACTCTGGAAACGCCGCAAAAAGAGAAAATGCAAATCAGGCTTCTTTCCATTCTGTCCTCTGTGTGGTGTTGTCACAAGGTGGCGCTACAGGCTGCAGTAAACAGAGTAGAAGAAGCCACTGCTGATTAGTCATGTGGCCTAAATGTTCACGAAGCCGACGTATTCAGGGAAGATGTTTCTGTCTGACATGAAACTCTTCAACCCAGTTTTCAAAAAAAAAAAAGAAATGCAAAGCCCCCAGAGAGACTCGGGAAAAATGTTTTTTTTTTCAAAAATGTGAATTTCTTCTCTTTTTTGTTTAATTGCTATTTCATTTAACTTTATGTAACATGATACTTCCAAAAACGTTGTAGAAACGTTGCTGACTGAAGCAAACCGTGAACACTCGAAGGATCTGCTGCTGCTCAGCAGCTTCCTGAAGAAAAACTTCATTCCAGGAGCTATAAAGGAGGAACCACCTGTCAAAGCCCAGATCCAGGATCAGCATGCAGATTGTGTCCTGGCTGAGCAACAGTGGACCTGCTGGAGGGAGTCCGACTATCAGGGTGTTCTGTGGATGTTTAATGTCCTGCTCAGCCTGCTGCCGCTGCAGCGTGACGCTGAATACGGCAAAGAAATCAGATGGATGAACATAAACACTGATGGTTAAAGAGCACTAATAACTATCTAGAAAACAAACTAGGCCTGTCATACCCTGCCGGGCTCTGCAGAACTGACATGCAGTCAGAACCAAGGGATTGTTCTCATGGACCAACATGTCCTCTACCCCTGAAGTCCAAACGCATCACATCAGTAGCTGAAGTGAAAACGTGGCTCCTGGACCCAGATGCATCCAGTCACATCCAGCATTCACAACGTCAGCTTGAATACAACAGGATTCAGCCGTTTCTACTGTGACCTGCTGCTCACTGTTACATGACGTGTAGATCTACCTTGTTCTTCATCAGAGGGGAGATCTGTCTCATATGGGAACGGTTTACCATGAAAGGACATGAAGGCTGCCTGTCAGACTGAGTGAGGACATTATGTACGTGGGCTGCGTTTAGTTCCCAGTAAACAATGCCATTTTACTGCCCTCAGACTGGAGGCCTCGTCTCAGACGGTCTCTTCAAGGTTAGTTCTGAGCCGACCAGTGACATAAAGACTCACTTCTCAACAGGACACATCCTCAGGCAGACAAATGCCAAATCACGTCTGTTTTCCAGTCTCAAATGAGAAACACCTGTGTTGGCTCATCATTCATGTGTATGTTGGTGGCTGGGCTTTTATCGGCCAACGGGCCGCCTTAATCTGCTCCAGCTGCTGAGAAACGCAGCTTTAGTTAAAATGGAATGTCAAAGCATTGTCAGTCCTTTTTCCCACAACAAAAGTTCTCCATCCCATCTGTGGACAGATTGAAAACAGCTGAGGAGTCAGAATAACCTTAACACTGCAAATAAATATTATAACACCAAATACTGGACGTGTTCCATAAATTAGATGTAGTGTCGTATACAAAGAGATGTTCAGTGAGTATATACAGATCGTTCATGATAAACTCTTCTGTGACTTGTTTTAAAAGTCAAAGCTGATGAAAAGGAAACTTGAGTATTCCTGCAGCAAGGTGCTGATCTACGATTGTCTCATCTTCTCTGTACATACCTACAGGAACATCCCTTCAGACACCTGGTCTCCACATATCGTGTTAAAGCAACACAAGCGTCAAAAAGTAAATAATAAACTCCTGCACAAAAAACACACATTTCCAGGGAAGGGTTACATGAAGGAGGCCTGATCAGAAACAGGTGGTGGTTCGCTGCCTTGGGCCGGGCTCACACTGCAGGAGGGTTCACATGTTCAGAGTTTAAAATCAGGCTGCATTGTAAGGAAGAACTTTGCAGATATTCTGCTCTCGAATCTGAAACTAATGAACTACAAGTTTGAAAAAACAAAGCAGGATATTATTCAAACTGTGGAGTCAGAGAGCAGAGCTGCACCTGACTGAGATCAGAGGAAGCAGATGGAAACTAAATGGAGGCTGTGGAGCAACAAGCTGCTGTAATTAAACTGCACAGGGCTACGAACAGGGCTCAGGAGAGACTTCTTCTGTTCTTTAGAACTGGAGGTGAGATTTATCTATCGGATGTATTTTCTGTAGCTAACGTTAGCCTCGAGGGCAAGAACATCCTCTGCTCCAGGTATGATAACTGGACTATCCACATTTTATCTGGTGAAGATCCAACAAGGGCTGCAGGTGGATCAGTGGTTAGCACCGTGGCCTCACAGCTAGAAGGTCACCGGTTGGCGTCCCGGTGAGGACACCCGGGATCTTCCTGCGTGGAGTCTCCATGTTCTCCCCGTGCAGCGTGGGTTCTCTCCGGGTTCTCCGGCTTCCTCCCACAGTCCAGAAACATGCTGAGGTTAATTGGTGATTGTAAATTGTCTGTAGGTGTGAATGTGAGTGTGCTTGGTTGTCTGTCTCTAAGTGTAGCCCTGTGATAGACTGGTTACCTGTCCAGGTGAACCTGCCTTCACCCTGAGTCAGCTGGGATAGGCTCCGCCCCCCATGACCCTGGTGAGGATGAAGGTGTAGAGATGATGGATGGACAGACATCCAACATGTTTGGTATTAACGGCAACATTATGAGTCTGCAGCAGTTCAGAAGGTTTCAGACTGAATCTGTAAACATTACAAAATAATCTGGACCAACATCGGTTCAGACCCGGTTTCTGCTCCAACGGTCAGTAGGATGAAACTCCTGCAGTCTGAGCCCAGACTCAGCAAACTCAAGAACACACCTGATTATTATCCAGTTTGAATATTGACCGAGATCTTTAAACTTCCCACAACTTCATCATTAATCTGTAGTCTGGTTCTTGCTATCGTCACATAACCCTTCAGCTTCACATTATTCATGACCACAGTATGGAACCTGCACCCACAGTTACTTCAGGACACTGGACTCTGGGCAGAGAACTTTTCAGGTGTGTTCTCACACCAGCTGGAGTCAGGCTGTACAGTGGAGACAACTTCACATCATGGCTGAGGGACACACTTCTTGGACCTGCTGTTCACTTCAAGTACAAAGAGAAGTCCTCCATCTGTCCCCTCTGGCTTCTGTCGGAGTTTGAAGTTCAGATTCTGCTGCACTGCTCAATGAAGTTAATACCAAGTATGAGAATTGTATGTCCACAGCAGATGAGCATCCAGTGAAGAGTTAATAAAACGTCCTTTCTCAGCTCTGTCCACGAGCAGAACTGAAAGATTTCCATTCATACGCCAGCAGCGCATTCGTGTCACTTTAAATATGTTTTTCGATGTAGCAGCAGAACATTGTACGTAAAAGTAAAAGTACGTATATATATTAATATCTTTAGTCGGAAAACAGGCCATGTCCAGATGTGCATCCAGAATGTCCTGTCTTGCGTTGTCGGTGTGTCCTTGCAGGGAATGCATCCTCAGATTTCAAAGTGCTGTTCCAAGAAAAGAATTCCTTCATAACAGTGTTCCAGGTCTCATCTTCTTGGCGTGTCACATCTGTGGAGGACAAGACAACAACCTGGTTATGTGGAAGCGTCAGCTTGCAAAACGTGATGAGCAGAGAGTCGGTACATCACTGCTCCATGGAACAGGATGCTGGAAGTCAGTCTACTTCCTCTGCTGAATAGGAAGTGCTCTTGTACAGTCTAAAACGGATTTTCCTAAACTTTCTTCCAGCCAGCTTCTAGTGTCATCAGGCTTTCTGAGTGTGTGGCAGCTCAGCAGGGTTCAGCCGAAGGTTGGGGGTGAACGAATCCGGAGACCCCCCACCCTCAGGTCACCTCCACCCTCTATAGCAACACTAGCCAGCCAATTGGAACCATGTCTGTGGTCACCACAAGTGTGTGGCCCTCTAAGGCCACAGCAGTGTGGGGGGGCCTGGGTCAGAGGTCAGGGAAATGGAGGGTCACAGCAGGTCAGTAAACACAGCTTGGTTCAGTGGCAGCAGCAGCTTCAGCACCTCTGTCCTGAGCACATTGTGCTCTCATCATCTCTGAGTCAGGAAGATCACACACAATTCAAAAAGAGTAACAAACAGGAACTGTGCCATGCAAGCAGCAAGAACATCTCTGCATTCAGTCACCTGCAAACCTTTGTTAAAAGACAAAGTCGTGAGAGCTGCACGCCTCCTGCTAACCCGGTCTGGACACATGCAGCTGCTCCGCCTCGGACTTACTTCAGTTTACTTATTTGTTATCTGGGACGCAGAAAAAGAAAAGAATGTCTAACTTGATGTGAATTTGATATGCGGAAAGTATGGCAAGACCAGGCTCCAGTTTTTAGATGTTCAGACTAAATGTTGATGTGGAACATTGGTAGGAACCAGAACCAGGAGCTCACGGGCTCTAGGTGTTGGTTTATATGTGCAGTTACAAGTCGTCCTTATGCTGAATTCAAACAACCTAAGAGCCGCTCTGCCTTACTGAATGATACTATTCAGAAATTCATTCTGAGAATTCAGGCAAAAATATTTTACAGAATTTACTTGAAATATCTGAAACTATTGAGCCAACTGTCCCATCGCTTACTAAGCCTCAGCCTTGCTTCTCCAAAGTTTTAGTGCTTTCAACAACATTCATAAAATCAGATTTTCAATTCCTTTTCGTGCTATCTGTCCCACCCAAAGGATCTTAAGACCAATTATTATTTAGTGAGGCTTTTCGACTCCCCTCACAGTCTTCAGCAGCAACTGGAGCTGAGAAAAATCTGTTTGTTTAGAACAGAAACTTGGTCTCGCTGGAGTCACCAAGAGGCTGGATGACAAGAGAAGCTCCATGATGGAGGGTCCTCGCTTATAACAAGCATCCAGAGTTTTGATTTGTCACATGTTCAGTCTGTCGAGGGAAACATCTCACATCACACATCTGCTGCTGGTCCGTATGAACAGTCCAGGTCCAGGCAGACGGCTGCCTTCCCTCAGCCTGGTTCTGTCGGAGCTCTGTTTGTGTCAAGGGAGTTTTTTCTGTCAGGAAATGGTTGTTGAGTTTCTTTCTAAAATGTTGGAAGGTCTTCCTTCAGTGTCCTTGAAAAGTTTCTTTGTACAAATAAAGTTAAACTGAAATAAAACTTTAATTGAAAAGGAAACAAAAGGACGCTGACAGTAAAGTGCTGAGGTCTGCCGACTGGCCATTTGGTACCAAACAGTGCATCACGCTGAGCTTTCTAGAACCTTCTACTGTAGGAACAGAGTTTGGACAGTGAAACTGTCCTAACTGTAGTTTTCCAATGTTAGAGCACCACTAATGATTCTACAACCACCAAAGTGGTGCTGTGCTGGTAGTAAGCAGATGTTGTAAAACTTGACAGGTAATTGAGAAAACACTGGAGAACCAAACCTTCAAAGGTTGACGTGCTCCTCCAGCTCTTCTCTTGGATTCACAAAATCCTTTCAGAACCATTGTTTATATGAAATCAGCCATCAACTAAGAAAAACACTGAAGTCACCAAAACTTCTTGGAGATCTGAAACTGTCCCTCAGCAGTTTGTGTTGAAGTTCGGCCTGTTGGTCTGGGAGCTGCTACGCCCAAGCCATGCTTTTATGGATGCTGCTAATGTTCTAAATGGGAATAACTGTTGTGCCGGCTGTTCGGTCATTAAACATTCAGACTGGATTAAAACAATGTTTGAACTAACTTCCACACTGATGTGACTATTTACCAGACAGGAGACGATTCAAACACAATGAAGCACAGAACCTCCACATTTCCATGGACAAACACAAGAGCACAGAGCAGGGAGAGGCATGCGTTCTCAGGAGGAAACACATCCATGCTGGGAGCACAGACGGGGGCAGAGCAGGCAGGTGGACGAAAAGGGCATTCAAGGCATGTTTTTACGTTTGGCAAACAAACCTGCAAGTTCTTTCGTTTAACTCAAGCTGCCTGGACCTGCAGTCTAACTGAGTGAATTTGCAGGAGCACTGACAGGTGAGAGGGTCCTGCACAAACAAGCGCTTTCTTCTCTCTGAGCAAGGTGCACAGTGGCTGCAAGGGAAGCAAAGAGGAGAGACAGGGCTAAGCTAGGAGTGAATTCTGCAGAGGCCAGAGCAGAGCTCCATGCAACACCCCACCCCCCAATGGCAGCATGCCACACCACCTGGATATCAGTGAATCAACCTGACAGAATCCTACACTTGAAGCAACCCTACCCCTCCACCACGAGTTCAGGCCAACATTCTGTGTCAACGGCAACACAGATAAGGTCATGTTGAGGAAATAAAACATCATTTCACTGTCTGTTGAGGACTTTATGCTCCAACACATGGCTGAGCTGAGTCCAGTCCCAGTTAGCAGCGTTATACTCGGACATTTATGGAGAAAATAACGACACTTGCATTAAAGTTTTTGGTTTTAGCCTATTGTCTGTCTGAGTTTTACAGTGTACCAGCGTCATGGAGCCTCGTGTCTGCAGCAACATGTCAGTGATGCAGCAGTGATGTGGTTCGACTGGAGCTGAAGGGAGGAACAGCTGCACCGATGGAGACGGAGTGGTGGAGAATACTGAGAGAAACCCAAGGAAGCATTCAAGAAAAGTTTCGGATGCCACAGATAAAAAAGAAACTTGAGAGAGGAAATTAGAATCTGAAAAAACGACGACCTGCTTCACAAAGTTTGTGTCACTGCCAGAAGGGCGAGACCAAGGTTCCTCACTGCAAACAACTCGAGACAATTTCAGCCGAGCGAACTCCTCCGAACATTCAATAAATCAGAGGCGGGTCAGAGTAACCCATCAGAGAAAAGGAAGCGGACAGTTTGAAGTTGATGCTACAGCTGAAAAATCTGATCCAGTGCTAAGCTTTGAGACACAACAACAGAACCACGTTCTGTCTCATAGAGCTGCTGCCGGTCGGCACACATCTAAAACATGGGATGAGTCCTGTAGAACTTTATAAACCTGACAGAGGACGGAGCAGAACTTATCGACCCATCAGTGCAACAGTGACCTCCAGCTGATTTCCTCCTGTGTCTGTACTTCTATACCATCAGACAGCCATCAAACCATTTCTCATAGACATAGCAGGAGAATGACCACAGCAACCTGGTGCTGCCATGACTGTAAGGGAGGACTGAGATCTAGACCTGGTTCTACCTCAAAAGACAATCATCATATGCTCTTTGGTTCAAATCTATTGCAGATGTGTTAAAAAGGAGACAGAAACAGCGTCTGTTTACCAACTAGCTGGTCTCTCCATGCTTCACCATCACCCTGACAGACAGACTCCTGCATTGTTAAACCAACAGCAGGAGACCAACTGACAGCTGCTCCAACTGTTTCTACACCAGCAGGGTTGGCTACTGGTCCACAGGACTGAGCACACCCTCTTTATAGCAGCTCTGCTTCACCTGCACATTAAACTAGCTGCCTACGTGCACGGTGGCAGGCACACATCCAACAAGGCAGGACAGAGCTGAGATCAGTTCAGGCCTCTGACAAACAGATCTGACTGCGCTGACATGATCCCATCCCTCCTCCACCAATCCATCAGGTTTAACCTGCCAAAGCTCACTTCAGTACATTCTCTGCTCTTATCTGATGAAACCGCTGACCCCCTGCTGAGAAGCTTCAACACCAACATCAACCATGTTGTCCATGCAGCTCTACGTCAGCTGTGACAGCCAGTGAGTTCGAAACAGCACCTCAGCTCGTCTCTGAGCTCATCCTCTATTTACACCACTAAAAATAAAAATAGGTTAACTGCATGACACCTGCTGCCATGATTAGAGGGGAAGTGGCCGAGTGCTGAGGGTCAGGTTTGTGCACCTGGAGCCAGAGTGCAGACAGCAGTGGGTGGTCCGAAGTCGCCTCAATCGCTTCCTGTTCCAGCCGCACCATAAAGCACTAAAGCCAATGTCATAAAACCAGCACAGCTTAAATGAGAGAGTTCATCAGAGACTTGGACTGAGCAACGTCACCTCCTCTTGAGCTGAACTCAAAGAAACATGAACTAAGACAGACAGCGCTATTTCAGCTTGACCTGTGCACATTGTGCTCATGCACAGCAAAGGGGCAGGAGAGGGGATGTGGGGGTGAGGGGGTCAGAGAGACGCTAAATCTGCCACATGCCGACTACCTAATTATCTGCCATCTCTCTCCAGAATCTCAGACGGCACCTTTAACCAACACCGAATCAGCACATAGACGCCTTCTTCCTGATCCGGCCCGAACACGTCTGAGCACCAGCGAGCAGCTCTGCTGTCGCCTCCTGCTGCTTTTAATACCACACAGATGAACAAGGCAGAGAAAGAGAAACAGAAAGAGAAAAGACTAAGCGTACTTACTATGACTTCTTGGCTTGAACATCTGGCTTTATTCTGAAACAAATTTTTAAAAAGCATGAAGTATATTTATATTTCATAAAGTCAGTGATTGTGTGTGAGACAATTCAAGGTTTTACCTGCAATCGCACTTTTGATGCTCTGTGAAACTTAAATGAACGGTATGTTGTGTTACCATCGGTCTGAACCGCATTACCTTGAAGAGAAACAAAGGACATAACAGGGAGAAGTTTACATGAAAGCAGCTTTTCATAACTCAGTCTAGACACCACAGAGCTGAAAACTCAAGCTGTGAACTGCCGGAGTCACTGTAACCAGCAGGCCTTGGCCCGGTTCTGAATACGGCTGTAAACAGCGTATCGGGCTGAACAACAAGCGTCAGATAGTAAATCTCACCGTTTCCCTGTTTGTGGATGGAACTGTTGTGACTCTCAGATAATCGACACACTCACAAACAAAACCCTGAGAAGAATCACAAAGTGGAGCCAGCACTTCAAATGAATGATCTGAGGTTGGCTGAAGCAGTCTTAACATAAAATTCACTTACTAGCTTTGTCTGGTGCTCTCAACCACATTTCATGGTCTTCATCGATGGGTGGAGTTTGCTCAGTTTTCATGGAGATGGTGCAGTTGTCATAATGTGACCTAGGTATGGAAAATTAGTCAACGTACAACTCCATACTTATATCACATGAGTACAACTGATCCACCTCCACAACAACAAGTCAAACTGCACCTGCTCAGACGCTGACATGTGGCTGAAAGTCCCATTGTGCTCGTTGGAGCATTTAAAGCTGCAGCTGCGACCGCCGGCTCACCTGCAGAGTGACGTTGCGTGTTTCTGTTGGAACGCACTCCATGGCTTCGTCGTTGCAGCAGCCTCCACAGCGGCTGAGGACCACGCAGGAGGGGATGTAGGTGTGCTCCGTATCCTCTGGATACTCCTGGAAGATGTCCACCAGAACCTCTCTGGGCTGACACATGCTCTTGGTGATGACATTGGTGAAAGGGACGACTAAAAACAAAGAGATTGATCATCACAATCAGTTACGAAAGTAATTTGAAAGGTTTTATGCAATGATGGTACTTCTAGTTCAGAATTCGGCCTTCATGTGTTTTTGTTCTTTTTAAGAAACAGGAGACGTTATTGCACTCTTAACTTTACACACAAGAGACATGGTGGAATAAAACTGTCCAACGTCACCACCAAGAACAAGCAGCCCACATTCAGAAGAAGACAACTCCATATATATGACCACAGAACACAAAAAGATGATCAATGCAATAACTAAGGGGATTATTTCAGCATAAAAGAATGTGCCATGTAGATGAGCCACATTTTATCATCTGAACCTGAGAATGTGGATCAGGAGTAGAAGAGATTTGGTAGCAGTCTGATAAAACCCTGAAGTTCAGAGCCTGCCCTCCCTGTGCAGACAGAAATAATCCCTCCCACTGTCCCAGAGTTCCCAGTGACCTCCTGCTAACTCCTGACCCCTGATTGGTCAGAGCAGTCATGACCTCCGGCTCTGTGGCGCCAGGCTTCACCTCTGACATATGACCTCAGGAAACCCACCCACGTGAAGGCACCGACTCCCAGCTACTGACGGTGTGTTAGCTTTGTGGCGACATTTTAAATCTACAGTCATGCTGCTGGAGCCTCAAGAATCTGAGTGTCTGAAATGAAAATGATAGAAACAGTGATTGACCATCATCAGAGGCATCCTCCATCCCATGACTTCTAATTAAACCTCCAGCTCTGTGAGGAAGGACGCTGCAGTAGGACGGTCGGCAGACATGAGATCTACTGGGTGGTCACGTCGGTTCTCTGCAGCCTCAAGTCAACGCGCTCAGCTCGTTTCTTCTAAGAACTACGATGTGTAGATAGTTTGGTGCTACTTCATAAGTTCTACCAACAAAACTCAAACCAGTAATAAAGGTTTTAAACTAGCAAGTATTGAAGCCTGAAGCCTGATGTGTTGTTCTTTTCTGCCATGAGCTCCATCACCACATTATAAAGACCAGCCACACATGCTGCATCTCGATCTCTCAGAACAGTCACAGCAAACCAGATGTTCTATCATTTGATGCAATAATACGTCCAGATTTTTTATATTAGCTTTTATGTCAAGGGGGAAAAATCTTAATACTGACTTGTGACGTTTTTGCATGTATCTTGCCATAAAACGCTGCAGTACAGATCTCTTTTCAGAACTGTGAAGACTGTCTGTGATATATCAGAGCGAATGGTGGGAGACCAAATAACACAAACAGGAGCTTAGTGCTGAAATGACGTCATTTTTGAACTCACTGACGTGTGTGCATCCAGCAGAGATGACAAGTCGAGGACCACCACTGACCACAACTGTTGAATCATTGCAAGCAAAAACAAATCTATTATTTAGTATTCACTTTCTTTCACCGGAGGAAGGAACATCAGCTCTGTGTTGCAGATGATGCAGCAAACACATTAGGGAAACAGCTCTTATCATCAGACAGAGTTCTGTGGGCTACGTGGCCAACACTATCAAACAGCTGGGACTTTGACTTATTCAGTCATGAAAAATAAGAGTGGAGATGGGTAAAGAAATGATTCTGCAGAAGTCTCATCTGTCTCCATGACCTTATTCTGTCAGTGTGTAAAAACAGCAAGCATCACTACAAAGCTTTGGTTCTGCTTTGTCTTGTGAAATAAAATTAAAATGTCATTGAAGAGATAAGGTCATTCGATTCAGTAATTTCATTGCATTGATATGAACATCTGTTGTTTCTGAAGAACATATGAATCTTCGTCATAACTGATGGATTGAACAAGTCAGCCTTTCAGCTTCATGAAGCAGTGTGGCCTGTGACTGTGTGATCGCCTACCAACCTCCACCTCAACGTCAACC
>NW_007579781.1:47954-70991 GCF_000690725.1 Stegastes partitus
ACCTTAATGTCTATGTCCACCTCAACCACACAACCTGCTTTTCTCTCTCACATTAGGTCCCGTTTTGAAATCTGAACCACTTTTAAAGCGACTCCAAAGTCCCAAGTCAGACCTTTCACCAAGAGGAACTTTGTCTCCTGTTTGTACAGGACAACAAAGTTGAGCTCCTCTAGAGGAACAAACCCTTCCAACACCTACAAAGCCTCAAACTTAAAAAAATATATTTCTCGAGTGTGAGCCAGAGACAAGCGATAGACGTTTCCACCGCATGATGAAGAAAAGAAAAGATTTCCCTTACCTTCATTTTTACTCTTGTCCACTCCCTTGTTCAGGCTGGCAGTCTGTAAGAGACAAACATCAGAAGAGCTGTTCAATATTTGTGAATACAGGTATTGTACACACATGGCAGGTCTCTGATCACACTGTTTACAGGGACTAAAGATGTCAAATACTAATGAAACCAGATATTCAGGGTTTTAGTGCTTCATGGCACACAGCTGTCAGTTCATCGGGTACACATCACTAAAACTATCGCCGCTCATCCAGACTATTATATTTAATGTTCAGTTTTTGATAAAACCACATGAGAGACGTGTTGATTGACCGGTTTCATCATTTTAGAGGATGTAGCTTGTGCTGCCAGTAAACTGTATTTGGTTATTCTGACACCTATTTTTTTATTTTCTCTGCTCCATTCTGTTCAGTGGTGGTAAGCTGAATAACCTCAGCAAAACAAAACCCAGTTCAACAAGCCCACAAACTTCTTCCTCTAAACCAGGGGTGGGCAACCCGTGGCTCTGGGGCCGCATGTGGCTCACTCATCCCTCTGCTGTGGCTTTGGTACATAAACAGTGAGTACTTTAATTTAAACATATTTTATTTTAGTTTGTTGGTTTATAAATGGAATTCTAAATTTGAAGATTTTTTTGAACTTTATAATCTCAAAATAAAACGTGTGTAATTTTTTTGTGCGTCACAATCTCCGATGTGCGACACCTGCCGGCATGAGCAGTGCTGCCAGCTGGGCAACTTTCTGGATAAATCTGGAGACTTTCCAAATCCTCTTGGCAACTTTTTTTGTCAAAAGCGACGAGCGACCAATCTAGCGACTCTTTCTGGTGTTTTGGAGACTCTGAGGTGAAAACTGGTATCGTTGTGCCGCTGCTGTCCTCAGCGAGCAGCGGTGCTGCCGTGAGCTCCTCCGTCCCAAAGCGCTCACAGGCGGTCAGCAGTATGGTCAGCAGTCCTGCTGCAGGTGGAGGATTTAAGATCAGCTTTGTATTTCATAAATATGAGGAGGACTCAAATAGACACTGAATATTTTATTTGAAAGTAACCTTCAACCCAGCGTCTGTTTGTTTTTCTGAGTTCAAAATGTTTTGTTGCAAAAATAAAATGTGGTTTCCTCTGCAGCAGGTCACTGGTTTCATCAATGCACCACTGTAGTTTTTATACATATCATGAAGGTAAAAACGACAAATGCAGTGTTATCGTCATTTCAGATGTCAGAAGGGTTCTGTGGCTCCCACTGTTTTCTTTTCTGTGGGAAACGGGTCCAAATGGCTCTCTGAGTGTTGAAGGTTGCCGAGCCCTGGTCTGGACGGGG
Source organism: Stegastes partitus (assembly GCF_000690725.1). Lineage (NCBI taxonomy): Eukaryota > Metazoa > Chordata > Actinopteri > Pomacentridae > Stegastes > Stegastes partitus. The sequence goes on from NW_007579781.1 coordinate 49,561, forward strand.
TTCAGTCAACACCTCTCAACACCAAAACTGAACCTGTGATGTCTGGAGCTCTTCAGAGATTTGAGCTGATCAGACGAGGCTCAGCATGCAGCTTGTCTGTTCACCGTATTAACAACTGCATTAACAACAAACACCTGAACGACACTCAGTGAGGCAGAGTTATTGTGACACTCCCACTGGCTTTAACATTCCAGAGAAAAGCAGAGAGAACTGGCTTCACGCTCTACATGTCACTAAACTGACCAGGATCTGAATTGTTTCAGAGTCTGACAGTCATGAACCGGGATCCAAACAGAACCAGTTACATGTTCTGTTAGCAGTGCTGCCACTGGCAGGGTTGGAGGCTAAGACTCAAGTTCAAACGCCGATGAAACTCTGAATGTTCATTTCATCATCAGAAGTCACTGGAAGCATTCGTACGAACTGTGCAACACGTCAAAGAGGTGTTCTTAGAAAATACTGTTCATCTCTCATTAAACCTGTGGAAGCTGAAATGTCTGGAGCTCTGGGCTGGAAGCCATTCAGGGAAGGAGGTAGTGGGTCGAGTGGTTCAGCGGCTGCAGCGAAAGATGAATGAAAACAACATTCTGGTCCCAGGTCGGTGCTAAAATTCTGAAAAATGTGAGGGTTCTTTTGCTCAGGTACTTCATCATTTAGATTTTGATCTTTGAGCTGGACAGAAACTTTGATAAACTACTGTTAAAATGACATAAAACGAAATGTCTGACAGCTGATGTGAATATTACAACTTCTAACGAAACACCAACTCAAAGAAACGCCTCATAAAAATCTGGGTTTCTGGTCTGATGACAAACATCAGGGACTCTTTTCTGTGTGTACTGAAATCAGGCGTGTCGGGTTCGGGTCAGGGTGAACACGCATCAGTTAGCCTCTTAAACCGGTATCGTCTGAACTCTGAACTCTCTGCAGTCTGTCGGGTCAGAACTGTGGACGGCTTCATTTTCTTCTGTGTCAGAAAGTTGTGTGGCAGCGTGAGAAGCGCACGACGCTGTCACTGTTTGATTTCCTCATTATTTATGAGTCTTGCATGTGTGTTTAACTGTCGAGCTGCTGGTTTGTTCTTCACGTACTAAACATAACGTCTTGGAATAACACTAGATCAGGTCCACGTTGTCGGAGGTCACACAAAATGTGGTCTTAAAAAACCTCCATGTTCCTTCTGAGACTTGGAAAGTGGCTCCGTCTGAGCGGAACATGTTGGACCCTGAACTGGGCCCGTGTTCCTGTGTGTTGTAGAACTGCTAGATGTAAATGATGCTTGTTGCTGCTGGCGGTGGTCCTCCCTGATCACCTGAAGCCTAGTGCAGGTCTGAGTTCTCTGCTCAGCTCCACCTGGCTGTGGTTTGGATCCATCAGAACTGTGACAAACACACAGCTGAGGACCGAAGTTGGTGCCTTCAAAATAACAGTCTCAATGAAAACAGATGAAAACATGGAGTCTGAGGAACTTTAGGCCCGACAGTCTGCTCTGTGGCCCAGAGCCGCTCCACAGGAAGCAGCAGCGCTTCACTCTTTTATTGTGAAATCAAGCAGGAGCCTGTGTGGGTGGCGAGCAGCTGCTTGGCGGATCCTGGAGCCTCCACCAGCCGGCTGCTGTAACCGCAGCACGGATTGCGTGAGAAAGCGGAGCGGCTTCGTGGGAACCAGGAGGGCATCCAGCGGGCAGCACAGCCTCCACTGCCGGCTCCCACCACAGCAAAGACGTCCTGGACGGAGCTCACACCAAACTTCACTTCAGTCAGCTGCAGCGAACCAGACAGAACCACTCAGAAACCCGACCAAAGTTTAATGCGAGCTCAGGATCCAGTTCAGTCTACAGGGAACCAGAGCAGCAGAATTTCCTTCGTCCTGCTGACTGCAACTTTCCCTCCGAGTCCAGCAGATTTAACTGCTGCCGAACTGGACGGAACAAATCAGAGACAGCGTGTCTGGCTGCGTTCAGATCATTAACAGATGTTCCCTCACATTCAGCTCCTTTGCGCAACACTCGAGCAGTGAGTCTGGAACCAGACCAGAGCCGCTGCTGGTCCATTTTCAGAAGAGTGTTGAAACTCACCTTTACGGAGGACAGGTGCAGAACCGCTGCCAACACGACCCGAACCAAACTGACACCAAAGTTCATGGCTGAATCCGCGCTGCGTCCTGAAACCTGCGCGGTGCTCAAGAGTCAAAAACCAAACGACGCGACGACGAGTTCAAACGCAGAATAAATGATGAGAGCGGCTTGGATGCGGCTACTGCAGAGCCATATGTTCCACAGCGCGTGTCACGTCCACAGAGATCCTCCCAGCAGCTCCGTGGGAAACCTTCATCCAGACAAAGACTGTGAAATCCACGCAGGAACCGGCGATCCTCCCACAGTGACTAATGTGGAAACTTTACGCAGCAGAGTGCGTCCTCCCTGATTCACGGCGGCCCGACGGCTGTGACGGTGTGCGCAGGTGTGAAGTGTGTGTGTTCTCCACGGAGCGTTGTGCTGTTTGTGCCTCAGTGTTCTGCGTGGATCTCCGTGGATCCTCAGCGGTACCAGCCTCTGCGCTGCGCTGCGCTCCGTCCGCCTATCGCAGGAGGCGGGCCGGGGACGAACCAATGGCAGCGAGGAGCTGGTGGTGTGTGTGTGAGCGGTCACGCACGCACACACACACACGAAAGCACGTCACTGATGACGTTCTGTCCACGTAGTTGAAGTCAAACTGGAGAATTTGTTTCCTTTAACAACATGTCTGAGTTTCAAACTGCTGTGTCACCGAACAGATCACCAGCATCCGAACCTCCAACCCGAACCTCCACCAGGACGCACGTCTTTAGCTGCTTCTGACACATCTGACCTCATGTCAGGTTTATTTCTGTTTCAGCTCATCACACACACACACACACACACACACACACACACACACACACAGCACTTTACAGGCAGATGTCAGGGATTAAAAGCAACAGCATTAAATCAAGACTTTATGAAATAAAGCAGATGAATTAAAGGCAGAGCTGAGCTCAGATCTTAAAGACCTTCAGCAAACACTTCTGGGACGTTTCTGGTCCCAGAACATTCAGAACTTACGGACAATAACTGAAGTCAGTTTAATATTAAAGAGGGACCGGATCAAAGGATCACGTGATCTTTTTCTCTATTTGACGTTAGTCAGCTGGTCACTGCAGACGCCTCATTTATTATTATTGTTGTTGTTTACGTTGACAACCTGCAGGGGAACGTGTTCCTCATTCACCCATTCACCACATTCATACTCCAAGGTGCCGCCTGCCACCAGGAGCAACTTCAGGCTCAGTGTCTTGCCCAAGAACACTTTGGCTGTAGAGGGCCAGGGATCGAACCGCCGACCCACTGCACCACCTGAGCCGGGGTCTCAGGCTCAACTTACCCAGGGGCCTCTGGAGGTAGAGTCTGAGTGAGGCTGGGCTGCATCAGGCAATCAAAAAAAAGTACCACTGATCCAATCTTCTCACTCTTTATTAATAATAATTCAGAACATGAACATTCTTCAGAACATCGGCTCCTCCTACCTGCTCCCTGCTGCCAGAGACCTGCAGAGCTTCCTCTAACCCTCAGCTGGGCCACATCTGGCTGGAGGGAGGAAGCAAATCAATTCAATTCAATCAATTCAGTTTTATTTGTATAGCGCATGTTTACAACAAGAAGTCATCTCATAGCACTTCACAAAGGCAGAAACACCCAACAATCAAAACATCTGGATTCCCGATAAGCTTCAGCAGTCTGCTGGTGGGAAAATGAGACCCTCAGTGTGGCTTGAAGATGCTCGTCAGTAAGTCTGGACCTGCACTGTGACTTATTAAAGTTCATGGTGGAGAAGAGCTTCTCATGAAGATAGAAAAGAGGAAAAAAAACACGTTTGCACTGGGTGACAGGATATCTGTTCCCTCCACTCGGTGACACTCCTGAACCACGTTTCAAGTGACTAGCGTTGATAATTCGTGTTGCTGACACGAGCCTGAGCTACGGCAGCCCACAGGTGATAAAAATAAGGACTCACATAGGTGCGTGTGAGAAAGACGTCAGGCTGCACCACCACTAAACTCTGATGTCAAGTAGAAGGCCACAAAATATCGTCCCATGGGCCTCAATTGGCCCGTGGGCCACGAGTTTAAGACCCCTGCTCTACAGGTTTAAAGGAGATCTTCTGCATCTGGTTCGGACACACAGTTGACCAGTTTGTTTTAAGATGTCAGAGGAGGACTTAGTCTGAGCTGTGAGGAAGCGAATGAGTTTTAGATTCTCATCAAAGATCACAGCCACCGGTGCTAGTTTCAGAGCTCTGGACTGGACTCTGGACCCGACTGCCAAACAGAATTATTTCAGCCTTTATGTAGTTGGATGAACACAACAGAAGCGTGTCAGTGTCATCAGATGAGATGTTTGATAAATAAGTCTGTGTTCTCTTTTTAAACCTGTACCTTCATGTTTTATGTGTTCATGTCAGTGAACTGAAATGCAGTGAAACTGTGTCAGTGTTTATTGTCTCAGTTCATCATTGCAGTATTTCTTTTTTCATCTCTTTCTCTGGCTCAGTAAACGTTCACATCATTATCTTATGCTCGTTTAAATCGGCCTGAAGCTGAACAACATTTTCAACTTGTCATTTCCCAGCCAACATGATGTTCCTGAACACCTAAAGCCATCTTTGGGATTCACGCTGTCACCTCACTGTCGTGACATTTTCCTAAACCTCTTTATACGGCGAGAGAAGTCCAAACTTCATTTACAGGATGTGAATCCTGGTGTCCTGCTGCTGACGCCACAGCTCGGGAAAGACGTTTGTTTTAGCGTTATTGCCTTCTTGTGTGAGAAGCAGAGAAGCACATTTTCTATTATCAGTTTACAGGCTGCTGAACAACAAAGATACGTCAACATCCATTATCCATTATCTATACACCGCTTAATCCTCATGAGGGTCGCGGGGGGGCGGAGCCTATCCCAGCTTACTCAGGGTGAAGGCAGGTTCACCTGGACAGGTAACCAGTCTATCACAGGGCTACACTTAGAGACAGACAACCAAGCACACTCACATTCACACCTACGGACAATTTACAATCACCAATTAACCTCAGCATGTTTCTGGACTGTGGGAGGAAGCCGGAGAACCCGGAGAGAACCCACGCTGCACGGGGAGAACATGGAGACTCCACGCAGGAAGATCCCGGGTGTCCTCACCGGGACGCCAACCGGCGACCTTCTAGCTGTGAGGCAACAGTGCTACCAACTGCGCCACCCTGCAGCCCATACGTCAACATATCAGCCTTTATTATCTGGAGTCCCCGAATCAAACAGCTGCAGTCACATGAAGCTGGTTAACAACTAGATGACTTGGGCATCCCTACAGATCCCCCATGAACAGGGCTGTCGTTAGCTATAGTTAGCTATAGTTAGGTATAGTTAGCTGTAGCTAGCTACAGCTCCCCTAGATGAGCAGTGACCCATGAACAGGGCTGTCGTTAGCTATAGTTAGCTATAGTTAGCTATAGTTAGTTATAATAGTTAGCTGTAGTTAGCTACAGCTCTCGTAGCTGAGCAGAGACCCATGAACAGGCTGTAGTTAGCTATAGTTAGCTGTAGTTAGCTATAGTTCCCCGACCAAGCGGCCGTGGGTTCGACTCCCACTCACGACCTTTTGCTGCACGTCTCTCCCCGTTCTTCTCCCCCCTGGGTTTCCTGTCTCTACTGCTCTAAATAGAGGCATATATATATATATATATAAAAACAAACAATTAGTAAAGTCAACCAGAGTTTCTGAACTTGTAATAACAAATGTTGTCAATAGGCACCTTTCAAAAACTCAAGTACACCCAATGAGCATGCTCTCATAAAAGGGGCAGAGCTGCGAGCAGGTGACCAATCAGACAGGGACAGATGTAGAGCTGCAGATTTCTAACATGAAGAACAAACTACAAACCAACAAGAAGGGTTTAAAATATAATACAGGCTGAAAGTAATTCAGCTGCTGCAGCCAAAGTCAGGAAGGAAAACTGCAAAAACTGCAGACTGTGTAAATGTTAGCAGGCTGATAAATAACACGAGCATACCTGGGAGCAGAGCCGGCCATAGCTACACCTGTCAGGTCTGTTGCCTCATTAATATCACTGTCCCTTTATACACAAGCTCCTCAGATGAGGTTTTCTTAATCAAGATTCAGTTGAATTATCATCATACATCAACACAGATGGAGTCTCTTTATGCTGCTCACAAGAAAAAATAATTATTTAAAAAACGAAGAATCAAGCAGAAAACGTGTTGTCATGGTGACTTGGAGGATGATTTCAGTAAACTCATTATTCTGTGTGCAACAGTTTCATTCTTTATTTTATGCTGCAGGATGTGTAAGAATGATGATGCTGTCTTCCCAGAGAGCTGATTGGTCAGTGGGAGCATTTTGATCTGTTATCTGGAACATCACCTGCTCTGCAGCAGCTCAGGTGTTCAGCATCAGTTACCATGGCGATGTAGGAACTGAACTCTCATCATAGTCCTGAAAACTCAGAGTTAGACCTGAAGTTACCTCCAGAACCGCTTCATCTGCAGAGCATTGATGCTGTGGACTCTTCCACATGCTGCTAAAGTGGGACACGACCTTGTCCTCAATGAAGACCTCTAGTCGTTCCAGTAGGAAGGAAACTGAGCTCAGTTGTTCTTTCCCACCAGTGTTTAGTTCCTCTTCACTGAGAGCCTTTTGTCTGGAACAATCCTCTGTAGGATCCACTTCACAACAAGAAATACCCGTGAAGAATGAAGCTCTGCATTCTGTAAAATATATAAGATGTATTCACCAGCAGCCAATAAGAAGAGCACCAGTGAAGCAGAGCAGACATCTTCATGCCTTCACATGTCAGGTCACGTTTGGTTCTGCAGCTTTCACTGTCCGTTCTCTGGTTCGTCCTGTTTTTTCAGGTTCTTCCAGACTTAAGAGAGCAGATCTGCTCAGAGGATTCTTGTGTTTGATGTAATATCAAGCATATCAAATATAATGTATTACCTTATGAAGTCTGTGAGCAACAGTTTGATCTGATGCACCTCACATTCCTAGCAGACGGAGAACTGTGTCCCTGTTCCCTGTAATGCAGAAAAACCAGCATGGGTCCGAGGAAAATAGCAGACAGCGTGGAGGACATTAACATCTTCGATGATACAGTTCAATGGACGTTTGGTTCATATCATGATGTAACATCCCCATTAGCCAATAAGGAGTTCCAGAAGACCATGATCACCGGGATGCACTGTCTGCACTTGTGGCAGCTGGTTAAACATTCACCACCTGAGTCCAATCAGGAATTAAAATGGCAGATCGCAGATCTCCATAACATCCTTCTGACCCGTCAAACCAGTCAGACATCTCTGAAATCCAGTTTAGTCAGAATAACAGCTGCAGAGAACTCAAATCTCATTGGTCTGACTTGTTGTGATGTCACTGCTCAAGCTTCCCATTGGATGTTGGTCCAGAACAGAGTCAGCAGTGGTGTTTGCTGCTGTGGTGTATCAGATGTTAGAAACAGAAAGGAGAACCAGAACTTGGTTCTTTAGAGACTGGAGGTTAGACTTCCTAGAACTTGGTCCTCAGCTGCTCTGACTTGGAGGTAAACCAGCTGCCAGATGTGAGCCGCCCTCCCTTTCTCTGCCTGTCAGAGCTCCAGCAACACTATCAGCATAGTCAGTGGCAGCTGCTTTAACCGGCTCACCTGTTTGCAGTCACCTGGCTCCATAAAGACCTGCTCCTGCCTTCACTCTGTGCCAGATCATCCGCCTCAGTTGCCTCTTCTCGGCCACTCGGCCGCCGCGCCACGACCAATCCCCACGCTGCCTTGGATCCTCCAGCTGTGTCCTGGTTCCCCGTCCACCATCCAGTCTGGCCCACAGCCGGTGCCTGCCAAACCACATACATATACATTCAGAGAGACTTTGCTGGTCGGTGGAGGCTGATGTGTGACACAGAACAGGTGAAATGAATAGTTATAGTTATAAAGCGTGCTAAAAGGAAAGAGCGGATTGAAGATGCACACAGCTGGAGAAAGGGACTTGTGACTAGCATGACTTCTGGCCTGTCTGAACTAGCATGAAGCTCCATTTTGGGATACCTCTATCAGATTTAGCCATTCATTGCTGAATGATATGTGTCTGAACAACATGAGCGAGGTATGGAGTGGCATGGGAACCATCACTACAGACCAGATGGTGGAGGAGGAGTTGAAGGCAGTGTGGACCGGGCGAATGAGCTGAATCTGTTCAATAGATTTGACACTGTAACCCCAACCCACCCCTTAAATGACCCAACAGCAGCATGGCAGCCACTGGCCACTCCCCCCCATCTCAGCAGGATGGCCTCGCTCAGACCTCGTCCCCAGACTCACCGTCCGAATGCAAGCTCCTGGGAATCACCTACACCCCTCCCCCACCTGAGCCCCCTACTCTGACTGGCACTGCTGGGCAGGTGAGAAGACCGCTGCAGAGACTCCACACAGGCAAAGCTGCAGACCCTGACGGAGTGAACCCTAAGGTCCTGAAAGCCTGTGCCCCCCAGCTAAGTGGAGGGCTTCACCAGGTCTTCAGTCTCAGCCGGAGTCTTCAGAAAGTTCCCGTGGTGTGGAAGACGTCGATCTCGTTCCTGTCCCAACAACACTGTGCCCCAGTAGCCCCAAGGACTACAGGCCCGTGGCTCTGATGTGCCACATCATGAAGACCCTGGATTGACTCGTCCTGGAGCAGCTGCAGCCTATGGTGCAACCACTTTTGGATCCCCTCCAGTTCGCCTACAACCCCACCTCAGAGTGGATGACGTCATCATCTACCTGCTCAACAGAGTCTACACCCACCTGGACAAGTTTTTTGATTTTTCCAGTGCGTTTGACACCATCAGGCCGGCTCTGTTGGCTTAGAAGCTGACAGCGATGTAGGGAGATGCCCCACCAGGGTCCTGGATTGTGGACTATCTGTCTGGAAGACCACAGTACGTACGGCTGCAGGGCTGTATGTCAGACAGAGTGACCAGCAACACCCGAGCTCCTCTCTCCCTTCCTCTTCACTCTACACCACAGACTTCAACAACTACTCAGGGACCTGCCACCTTCAGAAATTTTCTGACGACTCTGCAGTGGTTGGATGTATCCCTGGTGGTGACGTGAGAGAGTACAAGATGGTGGTGGTGGACAACTTTGCCACTTGGAGCGAGAGGAACTGGGACAGGAAGGTGGAAGCTTTCTACAGGAAGGACCAGAGCCGTCTCTGTTTTCTGAGGCGGCTGAGGTCCTTCAACATCTGCCGGACGATGCTGAGGATGTTCTACGAGTCTGTGGTGGCCAGTGCCATCATGTATGCTGTGGTCTGCTGGGGCAGCAGCCTGCTGGTGAGGGACACCAACAGACTCAACAGAATCATCAGGAAGGCCAGCCGAGTTGTGGGACAGGAACTGGACTCTCTGACGGTGGCGTCTGAGAGGAGGCTGTTGTCCAAATCAGGACTATACTGGACTTTCCCTCTCATCCTCTCCACAGCATGCTGACCAGCTGCAGGAGGTCGGGTTAGGGTTCGGGTTAGACTGCTGCTGCCACCGCAGAGCGACACAGGAAGTCACTCCTGCCTGCTGCCATCAAACTGCTAAATTACAAACTTTGAATATGATACTGAACACAGTTTTTGCACAAATCGTCGTCCAATCAGCACCTTCGCTGCATATATGTGGAAATACGTTTTTTAGAGGTGGCTATTTTTTGGACTTTGATATTTGTTTATTGCCTTTTATGTGTGTTTTTATTCTTCCTTTTTTATTTTAATCTTATTATATTTCTATCTTTATTCTTGGGCGGGAAACGTGCATGCAACGAGAAAGAATTTCCCCTTAGGGATGAATAAAGTATTTCTGATTCTGATTCTGATCTGTGTGACTCTGCTCAAGTGATGCTCTGGAATGATGATTCATGAGAAGCCTTACACAGACAGTCCATGAGATCCAAACCCCCAAACCCAGAGGGAGCAGAAAAGCTGAGTCACTGTCTAAACAGGAAATGGAATAGCCTGTGTGGCAGCAAGCATGTCGCATTTCCTTTGAATTCATGAAAGCATACAGTCATGAACAACAGTTTCCGTACACTTGTAAAGACCATGTATACCATGTCAGTCTGGGCTTTCCAGTGACTCCTATAACTCCGTATTTTCCATGATGGAATCATTGAAACACATGAATCTCTGTCACAAAAAGCCATTTATTATCACTTTGGTTCTTTCATAGATTTATTTTGGGTCTTTCAGAAATCTGACAACATCTGCTGGGAGATGAAGATACGTAGGGCAACTTGATCAGTTATGTTGATGTAGAATGTTGTGTTGATCAAATGTTCTTGTCACCTCTTAATGTCTCCTGAGTGGTTCTGATTGACTACAGCTGCTGACTCCTCTGATCCAGTTCAAACAGAACCATCTGATCCACTCATCAGACTCAGACACTGCAGTGGGAAAGTCTGAGGAGCTCAGCAAAGATCTGGAGAAGAACATCAGTGACTGGAACCAGTCAGAAAGTCACTTGGAGCCATTTCAGAGCAGCTTCAGATCCAGAACCATCAGTGTGTCGGCATAAAGCTCATGGTCCAGTTGTGTTACTGCCACCATCAGGAAGGAAACACAAACTATCAGCTGCTGCTGAGAGATGATAGGAGGAGAGAAGGTGAGGCCTTTAACCCCAAGAACACCAGACCTACCATCAAGCATGGAGGTGGCAGCATCATGCTCTGGTTCTGTTCTGCTGCCAGTGGACCTGGAGCTTTACACAAAGTAGATGGACCAATGAAGAAGGAGGATCACCTCCACGTTGTTCAGGAAAACCTGAAACCATCAGCAGAAGGTTGATCTTGGACACAGTTGGATGTTCCAACCAGACAATGAGCCCAAACACACATCAAAGTGGTGAAGAAATGGTTCCATCAGGCTGGACTGAAGGTTCTAGACTGGTCTCCCCAAAGTCCTGACTGGAACCATCCAGGAGCTAACGAGGAGACAGCAGCTGTTGCCAATTGTAGTCACTAACGAAAAGTTAAGAGACCACAAGAAAATCAGATTAACAGCTTTCTTCATCCAAAACTGGCCATTTAAGTTGCTGTATGAATATTTTTGATCAGCAGATTCTGTCATATTTCCAGAAGATCTTTAATAAATCAATAGAAGAGCCAAAGCACATGATCATTTTTAATGACAAACATTCATGTTTCACTGATTCCATCATAGAAAAATCCGTTACAGGAGTCATGGGAAACTACAGCCTGAATGATGAACATGGTGCGTATTCTGCTGGGTGTCATTATGGTTTATGTATGTAGGTTCATAGTGTTAGTGATCAAAACATTGGATTCTTTTATCAAGAAGTCTTCTAACTCAGCCTGGACTGATCAGTCGCAGCAGAAGCTCCCACCGTGTCGACACTCGGAGCCATGCTGTGAAGGAGGTCTTCTTCCTGACTTTCACTTCACTGATTGTTGTGTTTGTGCTCACAGCATCATTTTCAAAGCAGCTGAAACATATTAAAGATGGGTTTTAATCAACATAAGTGAAACCAGTCCCTCCAATTATAAAGCTGTAATTCATGCACATTTCCTCACACTCCAACAATTTCAAAGTAAAACATGGTCAGACAGGAATGTCAGTTCAACCATTCACTTCAATAAGTACATTCACAAAATAATTGAGAGCCATGTTTCTCAGGCTGAGCAGCTACAACATGCAGCCAACTGGACAGATCCATCTGAACACTGTGTCAGATGAATGTTATTGTTGTTGATCGATCTATTTGACTCTCCATTTAACTTCGCAGCTGGTCTGTATTACGTACTCTCTGTTCCCCTCCATCCCCAGTGGCCCGGTTTGTTCCTGCTCAGCTCTAATGTCCATCAGAGACGATGAAGCTGCTCCAGAGTGGATCAGACCTTCTTCTATTACCCTGCTGTGTGTCTCTGCTCTGTCCTGGCTCAGCGGGAACTCTCTATATGAGCTCAACGCTTCACTTTTAGCTCTGAAAGAAGTAATCCTCGTTAGGGGTGGTGACAGCAGGGGACACAATGCCAGATGTGTCAAAAAGGTTTCTTGAATTGAGCAACAAATCCGACTGAGGCTAGATGTGTCTCTGCTGCACTGTTTTGGGAAATATGCATTTGTGTGATGATCTATGCTTACGTTAGACCTATCACAATGATTATCATCGCATCTGGAGCAGAGTCAGAGAACGGTCCATTTACATTATTGTTTGTGGTTCGATGTTCTTTATTCGGGACATTTCTTACGTTTCTTTCACGCTATAATTCCAACATCTTGATATTCTTAAGAATTAAGGGCCGACTTATGATCTGAAAATTAAAAAATGAACAACATCAGATCATATTTTGTCCAAAAAGGTAATTATTGTGACAGGTGCACTTCTTACTAAAGCAATATTGATAGCATGTGGACCAGCTGGACAGGAGATAGCCTCTGACAGCATCAGGCCTCTCCTTTCCCTTTCACTGTCCGAGCTCTGCAGGCTTTCATTTCTTTCTCCTTCCTCTTCCTCCTCCAGCTCCTCTCTGTGATGCTCTCCCTGCTCTCCTCTTTTAGGCTGGAGAAAGCTGGTGATGGCTGGAGGTGCTTAACACTCAAACATGTTGTTTGAGCCATAAACTAAACGATATGACTGTACTGATGAAACACATGAGTGCTGCTGTTATTCTGACGTTGACATTTAAATCTATAAAAGCCAGCATTAAACAAACAGGATGTAGTTTTCAGACGGTGCATGAAGACCTGGTGGGGCTGGAGGTTTAGTGACTCTTTTCTGTCATGTGAAGTCTGAGTCAATGTGATTTCTTTTGACTTTCAGTCTGTTTTCAGAACCACAGGTTATCACTGGACACTGTGGCTCATCTCACAAGCAAACACTTGATGTGAACGTAGACACGATTAGCATTTACTACATAGTTTGCAGTTATACTACCGTGGGGTCTGACCCGGTCTGACTGCTGTCTTGCTTTCACGTTTTGCTGACCGCGCTGAAGTCTGACTGTCGTCATCAAAGTTTTGCTTGTTATTTGTTGTGTCCGGACTTCCACTCTTTCCAGCCGCGCACAACCTTTTACATATTTTTGATTTAGATCATTCGGAACCGGGGTGGCAAGGCATCTTCTAGGGGTGCCAGATGCCACCCCATGCCTCCCCAGTAGATCTGTCCCTGGGCACACGGCAGGCAGGGTGTGGCACTAAAAAAAACTGAATCAAACCTTCTGAAAGGGTTAACAAAGGTGACTGAGTAGCTCATGAACAAAAGAAAGGGAAGAAAAAAGTCCAATAACAGAATCAAACAGGGCCTAAGAGAAGAAAGGTTGGATGTAGGTTGCAGCTGTAAATGTGCTACTGGCCGATGAGCTCGGTCAACATTCTTCCCCTTTCCACCACCGTGTGTTACAGTTTTCTTTGCAACAGGAAACAACAGCAGCAGCCTCCAGGCTGCAACCTACTGAACTGAAAATTAAACGGAAATAAAAGTTTTGCCAAGGATTTGGATTGTGTCAGAGTTTAGGGCTATTGTCAGGAAGCTCTGCTTTTATGTGGTGGATTATGAATTTTTAGCATCATTTTCATCTCCCTGCAAATGTTCACCAGAATTTCAGTCACCACTATTTTGAGGAAACACAAAATTGTTTGCTTAAGTCCGCTGATAAGGAGTTGGAGTCTGTCCAGCTGATTGGTTTCATTTGGCTTTATACATAAATATAACTGGGTGTCGTCTGCATAACAGTGTAAATGTCTGCAGTGCTCCCTGATAATACTGCCTAAAGGGAGCATGAACAAGGTCCTAACACAGAGCCCTGTGGAACTCCATCACTACCTCTGCTGCAGGTGGAAGAACCATCATTAACATGAACAAACTGGAATCTGTCTGATAAATATGATGTAAACCAGTTCAGTGCAGTTCCTTTAAGTCCAGTAAACATTCCAGTCTCTGTAATCAGATGCTGTGATCCACTGGATCAGATGCAGCACTGAGATCCAGCAGAACCAGTACACAAACTGGTCCACTGTCTGAGGCTAGAAGAAGATCATCAGTGACCTTCACCAGTGTGTCTCTGTTCTATGATGCTTCTAAATCCTGACTGAAGCTCTTCAAACCATTTCTATGCCGATAATCACATAACTGGCTGCAACAGCTTCTTCCAGAACTTTACCAATCAAAAGGAGGTTGGATCTGGGCCTATAGCTAGAACACCTGGATCTAGAGCAGGCTTTGTGAGCAGTGGTTTTATTAGAGCTACTTTAAAAGCCTGCAGTACGTAGCCTGTTAATATGGAGAAGCTGATGATATTTAATACTGCAGTATTTATCAGAGGGAAGACGTCCTTGAACAGTCTAGCTGGGATTGGGTCCAACAGACATGCTGCTGGTTCACTATCAACATGAGCTCTGAGAGAGAAACAGTCCAAGTATAACTCTGGTCCCATGGATGCATCCAGAGCAAAGACATGTTCATGACTTTTTGTGTAATATTCAAAACTTTATCAGAAACAAATGTCAGACTTTATATAGCAAATGAGGGCAGCACAGACAGTCAGAGGAGGGAAAACACACAAAGGAGGAAGTACAAGCAGCAGAGGCACACAAGGTAAGCAACTGGAAAACGAAATAGGAAGTAACTGAAGATGGACAGAGAATGAACACAGCGAAACAAACAGGGAAAGGCAATCCTACAAAACAATGACAATCAGAACCAAAACCCATGAACTATGGAGGTCAGATTGTAGATTTGTCCCGACTTCAGACAAGCTTTTAACAGCTGCAGAGTGTGAGCTGCAGCTTCACCATGTGTGATGTTGTCTCTCAGACATTTTGCATTGATTTGTCACAGAGGGCGACTCTCCTGCTACACCTGTGTGCTATGAAAGAGGTCCTCAGGATCTATAAATACATATATTCAATCTGTCACTTTTCTAAAAAGTCTAAGTCCATGTGTGTGTGACGATGTGAGGAGGTGCAGTGTACACTATGTCCTGTACACACACCATTAGCTCTCCTGCAGTGTTTTGCTTCTGGGAGAGTAATGAAGCTCACTAACCAGCATGTGCTCTGTGCACCTTCACCAAATGTCCCTTTGAGTTAATGAATGAACACAGGCTGCGTATGCGCCGTCTACTGTATGTGTTGCTAAGCAGCCCTGACCTGCATGAGGGAACGTGTTATCCTCCCTCGCTGTGGGTCACAGGTCGCATTCAAGATCCTCCTGCTCAGCGTTTATCTCAGAGTCTGCTCTTCTCTTTGTTGTGTCTCTGAGGGAGCTGATATGGATGAAGCTGCACTCAGATGTTGAGCAGGAGGTATCAGTCCAGCCTGCAGTAGCCTCTGATGTACTGTACGAACTGTGTTCATCAGCTTGTGATAAGTTACTGTACAACAAGTTATGCTTCAGGCTCATATCTCTGACCTGCATGACAGACTAACCAAAACGCTCCTTCACCCAAACTCTACAAGCATGAAGGTCAGATCTGCAGGATGCTGGAAGCCTCAGCTGATCTCTGCTTGTGAGACCTCTCACATGATTTCAGTAGAATATTTAGTCTGGATGAAGGCTGCAGGGGAGTCGCAGTGATAATATGTGCACAAGCAGCAGCTGGAAAACTCCTGCTGTGGACGCTGTGATGTCAGCTCATCTGCAGCACCGACTCCTTCGCTCTGGACTTTAATTGAAGGATAACAAGCACTTGTTTCTGCTTCCCGGTGCTTTCTGCTGATGATCCTACATTCCAACAGAAACGTGATGAGCTTTCTACCTGATCCAGAGCTCACACAGCTTCTCGCCCTGATCATCACTTTATCATAAACTGTTTTTCAAGAAAATTCAAAAACACACTGTTTAACTGGAGAATATATCTATTAGCAATGTCTCAGCGCTTGCCCTTCGTCAGAAAGATGGTTTGGTACAAAAAGATGTTGAATGTGAGTAAATGAAACTCCAGCCAATCGGTTTTGGCCACATCCTGCAGGACGACGTGAGTCCCTACACGGCATTCTGCTGAACCACAGCTTATAATTATATCCAGAAAATAGGAATTATACATGTATCCCACAAATATTTCCACAGAACGGGTACAGTTCTTTGTCTAACGTCATGAGGCAGCGGGTTCGGGTCAGAGGCTCATCAGCTGCATCTCAGTGATTTACAGAGTCGTAGCTCACTGGTTACACAAGTTTACTGCTGAGGTTCAGTCTCACAGCATCATTGCTGCAGCTGTGTCTGGAGACAGTTGTTGGGTTCAGTACCTGCTCATCACGAGGCAGCAGACGGAGACAGACAGCTGCTGAGACATGCTGCAGCATTCAGCAGAGAGTTCCCTCAGGACGTGGCAGAGCAACCAAACAGAGCTTCAGTTGTTGAGGAGGCGACGCAGGCAGCAGAAAGCTTTGTGCTCCAGTTTGACATTAGCAGTTCTCGAGAAGCTCATGTGTTTCGGTTAACCAAAGAACCACACTGAGCCGGGCGTGGCTGCCAAATTCCTTCTCATGTCTTCAGTGTTCCCTGTGTTTAAAGGCCTCGTCTGCTTTGCTGTGTTCACATCACACCTCATTTCTACTGGCTGGGCATTTATACAGATTTAAAGTTGAACTGCTTCTTCAAAGGCTTCTTAGTGCAGTGAATTAAATCAAGTCTAAACCCAAAACCTGAAGTTCTCTGTTCAAATAAAAATAATTCAACTGCTACAACTGACCCTTCATCCCTCTGCTCACATCCCTCCTGACAAACATCTATTCATGTTCATGTTACCTGTTCAAGGGCTCAGGTGGTGCAGCGGCTTGGCCTCCAGTCGCAGGGCTGGTGGTTCGACCCCCCCCACATGTCCACGTGTCCACCGAACCTGAAGGTGGTCCTGATGGCAGCCTGGAGGGAAGCGCTGCTGTGGGTTAGGGCTGTGGGAATGTGTGTGAATGGGTGAATGAGAAACAGCAGCACTCGTGTGGAGACGAGATCCTGATGTACAGAACATTTCCCACTGAATCTGTGAAACTGCTGTGTGAATGAAACAAAGTGCAACAACATCAAAAGGTGGCAGGAAGAGAAAGTTAAGATCAAAAACTGCTGGAAAGTCCAGGCAAAAAAAGAACAAGTCTATAACTGAACAAAAACAAATCAAAGACAGAAACAGAGGAAGCTGGTGACCAACAGGTAGGTACCAGGACCATCAGGCAGCACGTGGGGAAGATGAC
The DNA here is from genome assembly GCF_000690725.1 of Stegastes partitus. NCBI lineage: Eukaryota > Metazoa > Chordata > Actinopteri > Pomacentridae > Stegastes > Stegastes partitus. Next base: position 66,809 of record NW_007579781.1, read on the forward strand.
TGCACAACATTCAAACATTCAAAAAGGACAGAAAACAGACAACAGGTGCAGGAATGACTGAAAATATCTCCGACAGCCAAATCATTCCAGCTGTTCAACAGGAAAAAGGGATGTTCTGTGTTTGTTCTAACTCTGTTACGGTCCTGCGTTCTGTCTGTGACAAGCTGTTCATCAGCTTTGTTAAAAAGGCTAAAACTACATGAGACCTGACTGAAGCTCAGACTGAAGCTCTGTGAGGCTGCAGGATGAATCCTGATTCGCTGCAGCAGCTTTTCTGTGCGTTTGGCTGCATTCATCCTTTTAGTCCAACCGCAGCAGGATGCTCTGCTCATCGTGTTCGCAGGTTCAACACTTACTGATTACACTTCTGTCCATCAGACTACACACTATTTTTCCTGCTGTCATTTACTTTTTACTGCCAGAAAGGTACAAGTGATGGAGAGCTGTGAGCTGCTCATCCATCCACCTCTGAAGCTCTGAAGCTCCATTCGAGTCGCTGTGTGTCGTCTGGATGACAGAAACAAACGACGTACCTTCATTTATTATAATAATTAAGCTCTTCTATGTCAGAGAAATGGAAACGCAAGCTTCACTGCTGGATTCAAACCTTTCAGCAGATGTTTCTCTGCTGTCCAGTCAGATTCGTCTGTCATCTGCTCTCATGGGGAACACAGAGATCATAACTTATAAAGACCAGCAGAGAAACTGCCCTCAAACTGTAAACATTATGTAAAGCATGATATCGACATGGATAATGTGATTGCATAAGGAAACATTAAGATCATGCATGAAGTCATTCACTGATGGAGGCCAGAGGACAGCGACAGCTCACATGTCTGACTGGCATCAGGAATTGTGTAACAGTGCCTCACTGAACAAGAACTCCTATAAATTCTCTGACTGTCTGCTGTCTGAATGCAGGCCATTGATCTCTCCTCTAACAGATCATACATGTCACACAGATATGTTAGCGGCGATAGACGTACATAATCAGACTCCAAAGACTTGTGAACACTGATGTGTTTTGTCTCAGGACAGATATTCTCAGGCCTGTTAAGACTGTGACCTTAAAGAGCTCCTCACTGTGACTGACGTCGTAGTCGGAAGTCCAAGTGGAGCTGCGAGTCGATGAGATCAATTTAGGTCAGAAAGACTTAGAAGTTGTAAAGTGACTTTCACAGACAATGAAGTGTGCGTAGCCATACATCCACCTTTGTGAACCTATGAATTATATTTGTATGAGTTTCTACATGTGTAGAAAACGAGGTGCTTTTGTAAATGTGTTCAGATACGAAGCAGAAAACTGTGTCTGAACCTCTGTGATGCTGATCTGATCAGAACTACGTTTGACATCGTCTCCTGAACCTCTTCAATCTGTCCTTTCAGAGGACAGACTGCAGGTCCTGAAAGGTGAAGCACATTATAGCGTAGACGATGATTCAGGTGCTTCTGGAAGCCGGTGGGTCAGATGATGCTGGAGAAGGTGCAGCTGGACTAATCTGTTAGTCAGTCAGCATCTCGTAGCTGCAGAAGCTCTGAGCAGCTGATGACCTCGGTTCTCATCATATATATATATATATATATATATATATATATATAAAAGACACACATTGAGAGTTTGTGCACTGTGTTCATGCAGCGTTACGACAGCGTCTCTGTCCGTCTCCTCATCACAGCAGAGTTGGACAGCAAAGCTTATTTAGGCGCTAAAGCCAGCGTTCATTGTGCCACAGATCTGACACAAGCTGACACTAAACCAGCTGAAGAGCTGGACCCCAGAGATGGACAGCAGGGTCCTGAGACCTGACGTGTCCGGTTTGGACCACTGATGAAGTCCAGACTGATTCTGTTCTGCAGACAAAAGACAACAATTGCTCCTCCAGTGCAGCTGTAGATCCAGAGCTGACGAAGAGGCTGAACAGGTGCAGCTCCGCAATCTGTGGCTGTAAATCAGTGAGCATTTGGAAACACTGATGTGTTTCAGCTGGTTGTTGGACTGACGGGGATCAACTGGAACATTTTACATATCAGCCAGATCCGACTGAATTCAAATGTTGACTACATGTCAAAGCACCGGATGCCTTCTTGCTGAACTTACTGATGTCGCCTCTGTCTTTAGTTAAGTTTATAGCTGTGCTGATGGTTAGGGGTTGGATTATCTGCCCAGCTAGTGGTTGACGTTTGGAGCAGGAAGCAGAACCCGAACTCTCACTCATCATTTTCACAGAACAGCCCAGCATGCAGTATATTCAGAACTCACCCTACACCAGCTACCAACAACCACCGAAGAAAAGGAAAAGTTCTGCTACAGTTTCTAGCTGCTGCTGACTCACAGGCACCACCTGGTGGTGGAAAACGAGCAACGCATTTCCACACAGCAGACTTAGGAAAGCTGCCAAAGTCAGTACATTTAGAATGTAAAGCTAAAGACTGTTAAAGCAGAAATAGATAGAATAGAAATGGAAAGAATGCACAAATTCATGAATAAATCTCAGGGTTCAGGGTAAAATATGATGATGTTGATAAATGGTGAAACACCTGTAGCATGTGGAGTGTCCATGTTGTACAGTGTTGGTAGAACCTGTGGACCCTGGAACCACGTTGGACATGTTGAGTCCAGGTTTTGTTCATTTGTTTTTGCAGTTTTTGTAAAATCCATAATCCATGATGTTTTTTTGTTTTGTCCCCTATCTCCATGGTTCTGAGTCCTGCTGCCAGAAGATGTGTCTGAGTTCTCTCTCCTCCTCCTTCATGTTCTGGTTCCTCAGAGCTGCAGGACTTTATGCTGGAACAAGAACCTCAGAGAAGGACCAGGAAACAGGAGCAAATAAAAATCCAGAAGCTACTCAGAGTTGTGTTGTAAGGCAGCGGTGGAGCAGTATTATGTATTTGTTTAGCTAATGAGCTGATTGTATTCGTCTGTATGAATGAGGCATTTCATCTTCTGTGTAAAACAGCAGAAATAACGGCAGACATGAACCGTCCAGCAAACAGCAGACACACCAGCAGGGCTTCATCTGTTCAGCTGAAATAAATAAAAGCTCCAGTCTGTCCAGGTGCTTTCTGATCATATATGTTGTAGATATATTCGTATTTCATGCATTTGACTGCTGAATTAAATAAACCTCACCTTGGTTCTAAACCTGAGATCCACACATTGATTGTTATTGAGCCAGCAGCTGTAATGTGGATATGCTGACTGTCATGAGCCTTTATGCAAGTTTTCCTCAAGCAAACAAGACAGTGACGTTTGTTCTGCAAAGTATTGTTTGAACAGCAAAAGGCTTCCGTTAATCATTATTTAGACTTTCTTTATATCCTCGTTCAAGTATATGGATAAACATGGCTGGGTTTCTGATTACACAATAATCACAGCAGAAAATGTTTTTTAAAAATTGTTTAACGAGGAGAGAAGACCTCCGGCGTTCATCCCAAAAAACAAACCAGGCATGAAGGTGACAAAGATTCCCACTGCTGTGATGTTACAGGTAAAGTTCAGATCCCTCAGAGGAACCTCACAGGAACCTTGTTGAAGCAGAAGCAGACCTGAGTGGTTCTCTCTCAGCGTCAGAAGGGTTCTTACGAGTGTCCAGAGCTGCTCCACAGACACTGAATTAGAGACTGATTCTTACCTGTAGAACCGCTGGAGGTCACGAGTGAATCGCAGGCAGGAAGAACTACAGAGTTCTGTAACAGGAGTTCATTTTTAGGATTCATCTCACCTATTTTAATCCCACAGTGCATCTCCCAGCGGTTCCTAACTGGACCCTCCAGTACCCCTACCATCACTGGGATCATCATTCCTCTGTCACTAAAGGAGGCAGCACGGGATCTCAACAGGTCATGATCGTAGAAAACAGTTGATCATTGGTGGGAGAAGCAGATTACCAAACAAACAAAGACCAGAGAACTTGTTTGGCCCGGGTTCTGCTCTCCACCAGCTCACCGGCCGGGCCAGACGAATGGACCACATTAAAACATCAGCAGAGTAGCTGACGGACCAGCGATGCTCTGCAAGGAAGCAAATATTAATCTACAAACATTTAATTACAACAAAAATGAAAGACACACCTGTTCAGTGTTTGAAGTACTTGACTGAACTTTAAAACACGTCGTATGTCGATGTGACTTCCAGCTGACTTCAGCCCTTCATGGAAACAGCTCTGAGATACAGTGAACCAGT
>NW_007579781.1:71532-86710 GCF_000690725.1 Stegastes partitus
CCTGCATCTGCAAACCTCACTAACTGGTGGACTTTCCGCTTCATCACTGCCACACAGTGAGTGTCTGTGTTATCCCCACGTGGTTTCTACAGCAGTACAGAAGGTAGAACGTTCTCCTGGGTTCTCTCACTGTTGCCTTCACCGTGGTTCTCACTTCATTTTCTCTGAAGCAGCTTATCGACCAGTTCAGTGCTGTTCAGATTCACCAACATTTTTGACCTTAATCTTTCTAGTAATTCCTGTCGATGCTCCATGATGTTTGATCTGTTAAAGACACAAGACCTCCTCTAAAACCAGGACGACAAGTCACATAGATGTCAGTAATAATAACAAGGCCAGTCCATGTGGTTCAGGTAGCAGGTGTTGCCCCCCCACCTGAGATGTGCTTCACAGTTTGTTTGCTATTTGGGACACAAAACTTAGTTGTATAAAACGTTCTGGCTACATTTGGAAAACCTGGGGATGTTTGAGCTATCAAACAAACATTTTATTGTTTATTTTTGTTTATTTACCTGTATTTATGGTGGTGGTAACTTTATCTTCATACTCTACCAACAACATTTCCCCTTGTTGATTTGTTTCTCTTCTAAGTGCAAAAGTTTCCGACCATGCTGGTGTTGATCCCCAAACAGTTCCTGTAAGTGTCTGTATATATATCTATGGATGGATCCATGTTCTACTGAATCATGTCTTCGGTCACATGTCACCTACTGCTGGGGCTCTGACATCAGTAGGACCTGATGAGTGGAAAGACAAGGTTCCAGTTTTTAGATAGTTGAAGAAAATGTGGATTATTGGTAGGAAACAAAACCTGCAGAGTTATGAGCTGCTTCATGATGATGAGGCGGATTTTTCTGAATGTTCCCACAAACTGATATAATCAGTCAGCAGCATGCTAATAGATACATTGGAATAAATGGCCTGTTCATTAAGACAGATCATGACAACAAGTGAAACAGGAGATCCATGCTGCAGTAGAGCAACAAGAGAACAGTGCTAAAGACTCAGCAGCAGATTTGCACTTTATTCATGAGCAGAAAGGAAATCCTCAAGTCATGTCAGTGCCTCTGCTGGTCTGAATGTCAAGTTTGTGCTGCTTCCTCCTCCTTGTAGTTGGAGCAGCAGGTCAACTTTCCTTTTGCATCCCCTTCATCCCTGTCAGTGGTGAATCCGACACCTCGTTCTGTCGAACACAAAGAAAGCTTCGCCCTGGTGGCTTCCATCGGATCCTATCTGTTGGTGCTGATCGTAAACGGACCAGTGGTGTGGAGGATTAAGGAACATGTTCCTGTAAATCGGTTCACAGGGGACTGCTGCTTCATACATTCATTTTCACACTCAGTTATCTCAGTGCAGCTGCTTATTTCTGACACCTGCCCATTAGAGCTCTGAATGTTTATACATTTAGACATGAAGCTCAACATTTAGGTCTGACGCTGTCGCATAATGCAGGAAATCACTTTATTTTTTGTCCAATTTAAAGTGAATCAATGCTCCTGATTAAATGGTCTCTATGACAATACCAGTAGAAAATCAATGTTCTGATCAGTGATCTATCAGCTGCAGTACCAGGATGTAAACAGACCGAACACAGAAACATGTTTATGGGGTTTCTGCATCAGTAGCTGAAGTATAGGTTTCCATGGCAACAAGATGCCTCCAGTGTGTGATGCTGTAACTGCTTCATTCAGTGTTTCAGTAACGTACAGATCAGCAGGTTCACAGAGAAAACATCATCATCAGGAAACAGTTTGGTTAAAGGGAGACGCTGAGCAGGACCTGGACCAGGTTAGCATCAGTTACCATGGAGACCTAGCTCCACAACATCAGTTGCCAAGGAGATCTGACTCCACAGCATCAGTTACCATGGAGACCTAGCTTCACACGATCACTTACCACGGAAATCTAGCTCCACAGCATCAGTTACCATGGAGATGTAGCGGGTTGAAAGAGAGACACATTCGTGATATTGAAAATTCTGACTTTAGGCTCAACATACCTGCTGACACACTGATAGCTCTTGGTTAGCATCAGTTACCAGTTACAACACAGCACAGTACAGTATGACAGCAAGGTATTATGGTACAGTACAATATGACGGCACAGTATTACAGTACAGTACAGTATTGAATTACAGTATTGTAGTACAGTTCAGTATTATAGTACAGTACAGTATTATACTACAGTATTATAATACAGTATAACAGTACAGCATTATAGTACAGTATAACAGTACAGCATTACAGTACAGTATAACAGTACAGCATTACAGTACAGTATAATAGTACAGTATTGCAGTACAGCAGATGAACTGTGAGCTAAAACGGGTTGATCATTGCGAACACGTATCCCACCGGCAGCTGCAGTCCGATGTTCACTATGTGCCACCTTCCCACCACTAGAGCTCCTATAACTAACCCTCCTACATTTCCCAGAGTTCCCGGCCAAGAGCCCCACCCCCCCGCTGCTGCTGCTGCTGCTGCCCCCACTGATACCCCAGCTGCTGCTACCACACCCAGCAGAGCCCCAGATGTAGCCCCTTCTCCCAGAGCTGGGGCTAAAACTTCCACCACAACCAGTAAACCTGCCGCCACCACAGCTGCCCCCACAATCACCTTCACCTGCCCTGCCCCCCGCTGCACCAGAGCGCCCCCTACTGTTGCCCCCAGACCCAGCTGGCAGAGTCTGGCCGCAAAGAAGGCTGTGTTCAGAGCTTCCACAGAGGACTGCTGGTTCATGCGAGTGCTGATGTCTTCTCTGGACAGTTTCTGGCCCGCTGCTTTCATCTTCATTGCGGCCGTGACGACCACCTGACCGGCGTGCAGCGTCAGCATGGCGATGACAAACGAGGCGAGCATGCCCATGCATCCGACCAACATCCAGAACTTAAAGTCCTGAGATTTCAGGAGGTAGTAGGCGATGACGGCCACTAAGGCGAGCAGCACTATAAACACTGACTGGTGGCCTCCGTAACCAAACAGCCCAAACCCTGATGTTACTATGGCAACCACAGTCATCGGGACGCCTGAGAACGCCATGAAGTCCACGTGTTTGACCACCACAGTGTCGATCCAGTCCTGGATGGTTCTCTGCTCCGCCGCTGCCTGATCTGCCTCCATCTTCCTCCTCTCGATGCCCTCCCTCTCCTGGCGCTCGGCGGCCCAGCTCCTCTGGTGCTCCGACCCACTGGTGCTGCCTCCTTTCTCCAGAATCAGGATCTTCTGCTCTATCTGCACAGCCATCCTCTGTTTCTGCTGCAGCTCTGCAGCCTCGATATGAGTCCTGTCTTGGGCCCGGGCGTCATTTCCCAGACTGCAGCAGGCTGTTCCCTGCTTCCAGAGCAGCTGGAAAACGAAGCGCAGCGGCGGTTTGAGCACCGTGAACAAGCTCAGCGCCCACAGGAGCCCCACCATGCCGTAACTCTGTACGATCCATTCCACCACAAGGCCGAACGTAGCGCCGCTGAGCGTCGTGCCGAAGGCGGCGGCGAGTCCTGCTGATGCCCACAGGCCAGCAGAGGGCGTGTGGGAGGAGCCACAGTTCCTCATGGCCACAAACACCGAAGCTACCGCCGCTGCCAGAATCACGCCCGCCATCGCTGACGTCATCGCTGCCGTCAGGGACGCAGCTCCCATCAGGGTGCCCAGTCCCAGCGCTCCCACCGTCCGGACCTCCTCCATCACTGGCTTCAGTGGACCAGCAGCAGTCAGCGCCAACAGGCTCTGGTCTACTGGGTCCTCTGTGGCTCCCAGTATGCAGCCTCCCACTGCTCCCAGTGCAAAGCCCACAGCGGCCTCCTTCAAACGGCTCATGCTTCCTGAAACATGAAGGCACAGTTACGGAGGCGTGTGAATATCGTTCAGTGTGTCAGAGCCAGCAACCCTAACTGACTGTTCTGCTCTCTTTCCTGCTTGTTTTCCTGAAGCCAACGTTTTAGAAGCATTTTACACAAAGAATGACAAATAAAGACGTTCTCTCCCATGATGAAGGAAAGACGTCTTATTCTGTCGTCAGGAACATGATGCTGCCTGAAATGCAACATTTTTCAGTGACTAAACAAAGGCCACATTTTTATGGAAAAGTGAATTTGTGTTTCTCTGTTTAAGAGTTTCAGTGAACGAGTTCATGTGTGAAGCTGCCGTCAGACCGGTCGGTCAGGTTCAACCAGGATTCCTATCTGCTCACATTCTGCATGTGACTCCAACATTTCGTAATGTAAACTGTGGCACAGACAGGTTGAAAAGTGAACGCCAGAAAAGACAAACTCAATACTGAGACCCTGCATTCACTTGAAGTGACTTGTGCATGTAGAGCATGTAGAGAATGGAAGCAGCGATCGCTGGACATCGTTGCTGTCAAGCGTAACTTAAATAAGCAGGAAAGCACACGCACAGCTCATCACTAACACAGAGATGAATGAATAAGAAGTGGACATGTCTTTACCAAGTTTTGTTGACAGATGGCAGCAGACTGAAGAACCCTCTTCCACCGGACTTGATGTCAAACCTTCTGCAGATCTTCCTTCTAACAGCAGCCAGCGTAAAATAAGATGTGGTAGAAAGAGTTCTGTGACATACAGGACACTCCCTCTGCAGGTTCTTCCAGTCCTAATCTGCAGGATCTCAGGTCCACACTCATGTTTAGTGTCACGTGGTGTCTCCAAGGATGCAGGTGCTTTGGCACAAACAGCCAACAGCAGTGACTGCAGCCATATCATTTAAATGTCAGTTGATTCTAAACTGCATTATGTCACAGTAATCTGATTACTTCTACAGTAGAGTATTGTCTCTGATATTAGATTACAAATGACTGATTTAGATTTCATATAGGGCAGCAGGTGGTTCGGGTTCGGGTTAGCACCGTGGTTAGCACCGTGGCCTCACAGCTAGAAGGTCGTCGGTTGGCGTCCCGGTGAGGACACCCGGGATCTTCCTGCGTGGAGTCTCCATGTTCTCCCCGTGCAGCGTGGGTTCTCTCCGGGTTCTCCGGCTTCCTCCCACAGTCCAGAAACATGCTGAGGTTAATTGGTGATTGTAAATTGTCCGTAGGTGTGAATGAGGACTAAGCGGTGTGTAGATATGATGGATGGATTTCATTATTATTAAATTCTGGCTCCACATCAGGAAGTCAGTGCCTCATCCCAACCCTTTGGTTCCTTTAGTCCTTCATAAACTCACCTTTATTTCTGATGACAGATTCAATCCTCCACAGCTTGGAGGAGGAGACAAAGCACCTCAGCACTTCTCACAAACAGCCAAAAAGGATTTACAGGAAACTTCAGAAAAAAACGGTTTGGCACAGTAAATTAAAATCAGGAGTTTTTAAAGTGAGCTCCTGAGAAGCAGTACAGCATTTCAGTAGGTTTGCAATATTATTACTATTTAAGTTGTATTTGAGAACAGGTGAGCTGTCCAGGTGTAGCCTGCCTGAACCTCAGTCAGCTGGGATAGGCTCCGCCCCCACAACCCACGACAGGATATGTGGTGTTTTGATGATTAATGGAAGTTGTATTTAACTTATTGTGTATTATCAGTATTCTGAATTATATCTGAATTTGCCTTAAACCTTGATTTCTGCTCGTGTCTCTTTTATACATTTACTCTCCCTGTTGTTTGAACTGTAATGTGTTTCTGTTGTGATGATGTTTGTAGGAACTCTGACTGCACGGCCCAGGGCATGATGGGAAGCACCTGCTCTCACCTGCTCTCACAGCACATTGGTTTAGATGCTGACTGAACCATCTGATCTGAATAACAGAGCTTTAGATTGAATTATCCTGACGTTGAAGGTTTCTTCATGATGCCGGTCAGTCGGTACCGCTGCACCTTTTAAACTTCTGGTAAAATAACGTGTGCTCATGTTTCAGCCTGACAGCGTGACTACGTGACCAATCAGCTGCTGTCTGCCTATCTGACTGAAGGCTTCGGTGTGTTTCTGTAGTTTGCAGCCCAGCTGGTTTATATACAAACTGATGTACAGCCAAAGTCATGTAAAACTGAGGTAGACGTGAAGATAAATCACAGATCAGCTGTGCAGCATTTTAAAACTCTGCTCTTCTAAGTTCAGAACTTCAAACCCAGACTGTGATGACGTGCCTCTGCAGTGACTGTAGCGTGACAGCAGCTCAGTCACAGCATCAGATAACATTCTCTGCATTCCACACCTCGGCTTCTGTCTTTTTCTGTTACTGCTTCATGCAGGATCCTACGGTCGGCTGCATTGTGAAACCCCCTGTTTGTGCTCTGAGGCTTGTTCAAACTGTGAAGCATGTTCAGCTGTAGACGACTGTGGGTCAGAACATCAGCTGGCTGCAGCAGGACATCCTGGCGTAGTGCACATTTACCACACTCCTAGAATCTTCAGTTAAACCTATCAGGACCTCCCTTTAAGTGTCTTGAAAATGTTTCACCTTCATCCAAGAAGCTTCTCCAGTTCTATACAAAGATGGCAATGAGCTGGACGACTCTCTGGGACAGACGGACTCTGTTTCTGGTGTTCTGTCTGCAGGTCGGATGTTGGAAGCAGCAATGCTCTCCGAACAACTGGAACACCTGCTGCCCTGCACATCAGTGACGCCATCAATAGATACAATATACAGCCAGCGAGGAGGAAGTCCAAACAGCTAAAGTTAATGCGTGACTGCATGTGACAGCTGGGCAGCACCCACAAGTTGTACATCTGGGATCCAGTGAGACGAGCTGGATGTGGAGGATCTGAGGAGGACTGACATCTGCAAAAAACAGAAACAGTTCATCTGTTCATTACTCTGTCCTCTGTAGGGCGGAGCAGGTTCACCTGGACAGGTAGCCGGTCCATCCCAGGGCGACACAGCTCTACACATGAAAGTCCAGGATCAGTGCAGAGAACCTGCTGGTTTCAGTCATCAGCTGGTTCAGTCTGAAGGAAGCAGAGAGCTCCGCTTCTTTCACCTGCCAACCTGCTGTTACAGCTGCATTCCGGCAGGTGGCGGTGTCGCACCCTTCACATGGTTTGTGGAACAGAAGAAGAGCTCAGCGGAACCTTCGGCGGCTGCTGCTTGTTCTGCCCGGAACACTTTCAGCGATGGACCTGCTGGAGGCTCACGTGCAGCTGGCCGGTGAGTGTAACTCGGTTTATTACGTTAACTGGGTTTATTGGCTTCGGTCCGAACTAATGACCGGGGTTCTGGACTAGAAGCAGGATCTGGGGTCAGCGAGGTATCTTCAGGGTAAATCCTGGGTCTTCAGTCCTACGACGGTGGTTCTCTTCTTACCGGGTCCATCACCATGGTAACCTAGCAGGTTCTGCTGGAGGTTGAGACCACTGGTATAAAACACCTCCACTGGAAACCAGTTCTCTGCCGTAAAACTCCAGAAGGACAGAAAATGAAAGCTCGTATCTGTAGGACACGTTAATGAGCTGCACCGCTTTGGATCATGGTTCTGTTGGTTCTCCATCTGCTCCCACGTCCTTTCTACACCTCCAGGGCTGCAGCTGGAGGTAGAACATGTCAGATAGGCCACGAGTCTGTCCATCAGGCAGCACAGGAGCTAAAGGAGTCCTGAGATGTGCTGCTGGTCTGATACGAGCCTTCATGATGAGCAGTGATCAGGTTTTATGATAAACTAATGAGCTGATCGTCCACACAGGCAGCAGCTTCCTGCCACCATTCCTTCCTGCTCTGCTCTCTTTCTGCTCCTATCATGGTTTTATGTTCTTCATATCTGGTCCAGATGATGTTCTGCTCCTCGGCGGTAAAGTGAGCCGCTCTGCAGCCAGACTGGTCCGTAGTCCTGATTGGTCAGAGGCCCATAACTCCGCCCATTTATGCGGATGCGCTCATACTCAGATCAGACAGACCTGGGTCCACTTACCGAGCTGATCACCACCGTGGTAGGACCGGTTACCCTGAGTGGGTTGTTAGGGTTAGTCAAGCTGGACCTCTGACACATATCCTGGTCTGTTGGTCTGGCTTCTAGTCCAGGCCCCGGGTCGAGCTGTGAGATGTTCTGAGCTCCAACCAATGAATGTTTCTTTTATTGATTGTTTTCTGCATGAACCCATCAGAGGTCTGGTTCGGTCCAGACGTGTTCAGTTTAGTGTCACAGAGGAAAGAACCCAGAGTTCTGATATTTGTTTTGTTAAAGTATTCCTCATCAGCAGCTGCACCTCAGCGGTGACCATGGTGGTGTTGATCGTTTTATGTCAGTAGAAACATGTTGGGCTTCATGTTCGTGGAGAAACAGCCACTTCCTGTTTCAGATCTGTGTAGGAAACCATCTACTGAAGGTCCAGCAGATGGATAGCTAGTAATGCTAATAACTAACCGTTTATTCGCTTCATCGTCCTCTGATCTGCTCTTATCCACCCAGCAGGCGATGCAGCTCCTCGGCCTGGGGACCACAGTGACTCTGAAGGAGGGAGTCTGGATGGAAGGTCAGATGATGGAGATGGTCCGAGTGATGTGGAGGAGGAGGAGGAGGAGGAGGAGGAGGCGGGAGGGGATGACAACGCCAACGCTGGATGGGCAGAAGTCATGGCCAAGATCCTGGGGAAGAAGACCTCGGAGGGCCAGAGCAGCATCCTGGTGAAGAACAAAGATCTGGACAAGATGAAGGCGAAGGAGAAGCAGGAGCAGCTGGAGAGGAGGAAGCAGGTGCAGACAGTGGCACCACACGGTCCAGATGAACCTCTGCTGAGCTCAGAGAGTAGAACCCAGCAGTTCCTCAGAAAGCTGCTGACAGCGTTTCTGAACATCAAGTCACATAAGATCAGCTAAATCTGAGCCAAGTCAATCGCTGGTACCTGGATGTGTTCTGGTTCTGTTCACGTCCTCTGATGTGTTCTGGTTCTGTTCACGTCCTCTATCAGCAGCTGGTAGCATCAGTATTATGGGATGTCTTATAGTGGTACCAGTTTAATGTCTATGACACAGAGTCACAGAAACAATCAGTGGTACCCTGGATGTGGTTCTGGTTCTGATCATTCACCAGAGGAAACTTTACAAAGTGCATTGTGGGTAAACTTTCCAGGTTCATATCAGCATGTGTGATGGTGGTTGGTCAGAACCAAGTTCTAGACAATGGAAGGACTGTTTTACCTCCAGAACCCACCAGAACCGTCTGTATACACACTCGTTTCTGTGGTTATATGTCACAGGCATTAAACTGCTGCCGTCATACATCCCAAAACAATGATGCTCACAAAAGCAAAAGATCTTGTTTTTAGACGGTGATGAAATGAAAAATACTTAATTTATCCCAGAAGGGAAATTCAGTTGTTTCCTGAAACCGAGTCGCCTGAAAAACGTAGAAAAAACACAGATTTAAAGGTTTCATTTGGACTCAGTTCTGCGTGACTGAAAGCATTCCTGGTGTGAAAGTGAAGCGTTGCATGGCTTCAGTAAATGCACTCAGTCACTGTAGATACAGAACCAGCTGGTTCTGATGGCGTGTTCGTGTCCAACAGGATGACAAGAAGCGAACGTGGGAGATGATGTTCAGGGAGAAACCTGACGTCGTGAAGGACCGAGATGCTGAGAGAGCTCTGCAGAGGATCGCTACCAGGTAAGCATCTGCTCCCGCCGCTGTCCTCCACGCTGTCAGAAGCAGGTGAGTCGCTGCTGGTGCTGACGTGTTGTTGTGCTCAGAGGGGTGGTGCAGCTCTTCAACGCTGTGAGGAAACACCAGAAGACCGTGGACGACAAGGTGAAGGAGGCAGGAGGCTCCGAGAGGAAGAAGGCCAAAGTTCTGTCATCGGTGTCCAAGAAAGACTTCATCGATGTGCTGCGGCGGGCCGAAGGAGGCGGCAGGAGTTCAGACCGGACCGAGAAGCCAGCTGTGAGTTCACTTCAGTGTTCTGCTGTTTGACACAAAAAACTCTCACAGGTCTTATTTCCATGGAGAGAACCTCATTCAGTCCGATTCAAGGTTCTGAGAGACGCTGAGTTTATTTAACTTTATTGAAAAGAGTTTGCTGAGCAGCAGAGAACTCTGGGAGGAGTCCGGGCACCGCGGCAGCACAACCTGATCAGGTCACGGGTTCGACTCCGGACCGGGCCTGCAGGTCTCTCCCCGTCCTTCTCTTTCCCGTCTCTCTCTGCTGCTCTGATAAATACAGGCACAACGAAAAGAGTCAGTGGTTGTAGAGCTGCACACGTGACGGACGATCCCAGTTAGAGGATGGATGGAAACCGTTCAGGTGGATAAACTCACCTGGTTTCAGGTAAACGTGGCTTCAGCTGTAACTGATGGAGACGAGTGAGGCGTTTAGGGAACGTCTGGAAACTGCAGTGTGTAGATCAGCAGATGATCTGGGAGGAGTTCTGGTTCAGTTTCATTCCTATTCAGCCTGCAGGTGATTCTGAGTTCAGCTGCAGGTTCTGTTCAGCTGGTTCTGATGCAGAGTGAACATCAGCAGGAAGTGAAAGCAGAACTCTGACTGATTAAATATTAAGATGCAGTAAAAAATGATTTGTCTGTAAAATCAGTGAATAATTCTGACCTCGTATTGATCCAGTAATCTGGATCAGTCTGAGCACAGAACCGATGACGTCTGGTGAAAACGGCTTCTGTCTGTTTGAGCCTTTCAGGTTCAGAATGAATCCAAAGATGGAAACTCTTTCAGAGTTCTATGAGGAGGTTCCAGGGGGACGGGTGAGCGTAGGAAAGGGTGAGCGTGGGCTGCAGTGTAACCTCTGTGTGTGTGTGTGTGTGTGTGTGCGTGCGTGTGTGTGTGTGTGCGTGTGTGTCTGTGTGTCTGTGTGTGTGTGTTTGCAGGCTGCTGCAGCGCAGGAGAAGCCGGCCTGGAGCGTGCTCAGAGAGGACTTCATGATGGAAGCCTCCATGAAGGACTGGGACAAAGACAGCGACCGAGAGGAGGCTGGAGCTCCTGCAGGAGGAGAGCAGGGCAGCGATTCAGACTGATGGACTGGAGACACTTTGGCAATACGAAGTTTTCTGAAATGTTTTATTTAAATATGCAAATTAGGGATTGTATCATTAGAAACACACTCATTTGCATAAACTTGCAGAATAGACGCGATCATTGGATGAAATCAGATTTAATGAGTTAAAGGTTGCTCCGGTTCTGGAGACCTGCTGTTGTCGTCCCATGAATCAGAATATACTGTCTGCAAACTGTTGGACTGTTTTTTACGTGTTTTGATGAATAAAATGTATAAATGAGGCTTTAAATGATAAATGAACAAACTTCTTTGTGAAAACCTCCAGAATCCAGACAGAAATGAAGCAGAGGAGTGTGGTGGATGAAGAGCTGCTGGGCTGAGCGTCATGGATCAGAGTTGGAGGAAAAACTGATTCGTCTTTTATTAAAACCATAAGTTAGATGTAGAAACAAACATCAGCGTGAAACCTCCCAGCTTACGGCTGACGTCTGTCTGTGGTGCTCAGTAAGTCACAGTTTAGCTTTTCTATGATGTCAGATGGTCAGTCTGTCAGAACATGACTGTTTTCCAGTGAACTGGGCCTGATGACAGAATAAAGCCTCTGATGAAGTGGACGGCACAGCTTCCCTCAGTGGAGAGCTGAAGACACGTGGACTCTGCACTTATTCACATGTTTCTGTAGAATAATGATCATCCACAGGTTTCCTCCACCGTATTTGAGTTGAACCTGTGGCCTGTAGTGGGCGCCATGCAGGGAATGGTCCATAAACAAAATCACCTTTAAAACAGGGAACCATCAAACATTAGGGAAACGTACGTTTGATATTGTGCAGTTTTCAGGGCGGCGCTGGGAGCGCATGTGTTCTGGAACAGGTTTCAGCAGATCTTTAAAAGATGAGCTTGTTTATAAATTGAAGGAGGATTTGTAGAAATCAAACAGATTCTTAGAAAGTGTCCAGTCAAAACAACCAAATTCCTCAAAAGATTCCAGTTCAGAAAAATCCGATTCTTATAAAGTGCCCATCCTAGAAAGACACAGATTCTTAGAAAGTGTCCAGTTTCGAAAACCTGCAAATTCTTTGAAAGAATTTCTTGAAAATCTAGTTCTTAGAGAGTCCAGTCAAACAACACCACTTTCTTTTAAATTTTTCAGTCTACAAAATCAGATTGTTAGCAAGTGTCCATCCTAGGAAACCAGACATATTCTCGGACAGTATCGGGTCCAGAAAACCACAGCAGTTCCTCTGTGGCGCCTCAGAAACGGGGTCTCGCGCTGACCGGCTTTAGGACCCTGCGTCATGACGCACGAGAGTCCAGAGTGCCATTATCCGCCGCCGCGCGGTCCCATTGGGCACAGCTCTCTGCTGTTTACAGTAGACCGTGTGGTAACGTGGAATTTGTGGGTCCAGGCTCCGAAAGGTGAGGACCACGGCCCGGACCAGAGGCTGGCAGCGGGGGGGAGCAGACTTGTGTCCGGTACAGAGCTCCTTCCAGCGCCGCTGTTGTCCGTCTGCAGCGCAGAGAGACGAGCCGTTCCCGACTCGGCGGGCTGAAGAAGACGCGTAAAAGCGCTCTGCCGTAGAGCAGGACGGACTCCGAGCTGGTCACTGTTGTTCGGTAGGTTCGGCTTGAGATCCTGCTGTTGAAGTAAAACTTTACACCGTTAAAGCACAACTTTGTGACGTCGCTTTCAGGAGGCAGCCGATCAAAAGTTGGCACCTTGTGTCCCCGCTCAACGTCCGGACCTGATGTTTTTTACAGACTTTGTTTCCTGCCCGGGGAGTGCAATGCGCTGCAGATCGACGCGCTGAGCACCGACCCACAGACTCCGGAGCTGGCAGCAGGCTGGTGTCGGTGGAGCGGCTTGGAGGGCTGCTGCTGAGCGCGCTGATGCGGCGGAGGTGCGCTCGGTCCCGCAGGCTGCACAGCTGCGCGTCCCGCTGATGAAGACTCCGCTTTCAGTGCCTGTTTCCATCCACAGCTTTGTGGGGCGCACGGACACATCTGTGCGTTCCCGTCAGCCAGGATCAGATCCACCCTCCCCCGACAGCTGCAGCTCTCCGTAGCGGAGTGTTGAATGGATTTTCAGGAACACTTTACTGAAACTGAGGAATTAGATCCAGACGACTTTGAAACAACTGTCCGGGCTCGTTCCGTCACTGCTGCCCGCTGTGACTGTTGCTGGAGAAATGCGTGTGTCTGGCATTTAACAGTGGATTTAATTTATGGTAATCAGAATATTTGAGTTCTCTGGAGGAAACATGAACGTGTTCCTCGTCGTTCTGTTCCTCACTCTGGACCTGGCCACCGTGGCTCTCAGCCTGTCCACATGCAGCACGCTGGACATGGAGCAGTTCAGGAAAAAGCGCATCGAGGCCATCCGAGGGCAGATCCTGAGCAAGCTGAAGCTCTCCAGCCCCCCGGAGGACTTCCCCGAGCCGGGAGAGGTGTCCCGGGACATCGTGGCCATTTACAACAGCACCCGGGACCTGCTGCAGGAGAAGGCCAACGAACGCGCGGCAACGTGCGAGCGGCAGCGCAGCGAGGAGGAATATTACGCAAAGGAGGTGCACAAGATCGACATGCAGCCGTTTTACCCGTCAGAGAGTAAGTGTGTGTGTTACTGTATGTGTGTCGGTGCGTGTTTCAGTGCCATCACGTGTGTTTGTGATTGTTCTGGAAAATCCTTCCCATGATGCTTTGCTGCATGAGGTTGTTGTCAGGTATCAGAGAGTTGCTGTGTCCACAAAGTTCACCGGGAACAGTCAGTCTGTTCTTTGTTCACAGAGTCCAAACCACAAACGCGACTCTCATCTCATGAACAACGACTGTAGCCCAGGTTGAAGTTTGTTGCTTCCATCTGTTGAGGAGTTTTTCCTCTGAGTATTTTAAATATCTGCAGCATCAGGCTGCAGATATTTATCAGGAATTGGAGAGAAGCTGATTGCTTGTAATTGATCCCTGAGATGGAGCCAGGATGGATCAGGATCCAACAGCACCTGAGACAGGTGAGCTACCAGAGGGCCATCTGCTGCAGGACCATCAGTCGTTCCTCAGCAGATCTCAGTCAAGTCTTCGGTTTGTCGTTCTGTGTGATACCTGACTGGATGTTCTGACCCGGAGGTGGAACCATGGCTCTGTGAGGACCATTGAAGTATCTGCAGGTGGCACTTTAACTGACTCACGGCGCTGCAGAGACGTGGTCGTGTTGTTGTTGTTGTAGAGTTCCTTGTATTGTTCTGAGTGTCAGCTCTGTGAGGCTCTTACAGATCCTCTCTAGCTGCCTCCTTCATGTGCTTTTGGTCTTGCTTCCATCTGCCTGTGGATGAGTCTGACGGTTTCAGAGCTTTTGGATTTGTTCACATTTTGCTTTTTGAGCGAGATGCCGCTGAGACGTCACTGCATGACAAACTGTTTTCTGTTACTAAAATCCCAACAAGAACCACAGGCGGGGAAGTCTTTAGATGTTCCAGACTAACAGGAGCTCTGCTGGTAAAAGCGCACAGTTACTCCCACTTCAGTGTGTCAGGTTCCAGTTGACAACATGATCTAGGTGTAGAGAAACCCAGCAAGTCGGCGACACTAGTGTCCCAGCTGCAGTGGACTGGACACAGCGCTGCATCTGACTCACGGCTCTGCTGCGTGGATGATTTTCCAACATTCCACTGAAGTGAAGTGAAGCGAATGCTGACACCTCAGAGGTATGAGGTGTGTTGAAACCAGTCTGCTGAAACCAGCTTCTCCATTTATAATTTGGAAACCACATTCTGTTTATCACTTCTGCAGAGGAAACACAGTTTTAGTCACAGTCCTTCGGGCGGATGTGGCGTCCTGAGTCCTCCACCTCTGACCTCCGATGTGGAGAAAATGATCAGAAACACATCAGACGAAAGAAACTCAACGTAACCCATCAGAGTAACGCTCTGAACACCCGAACCTGCCAGCAGCGTTCAAGGCCTGTTTCTTTGTTTGTTTGTTTCTTTGTTTGTTTGTTTTCCATCTCTACAATGAACACCATTTGTCAGCCTGAAACTGTAAAAACTAATTGTCCGATTTTCAAGTTTGAGCTTAAAACCAAGAAACCACAACCTTCCTCGTGGTTCTGACCCTGCAGAACCAGAACCTTCCTCCTCCTGGTTCTGATCCTCCACCACTGACTCAGCTGTGACCAACAGGAAACATCCAGAGAGCTTCAGGATGAGCTGCAGCCAGAGTTTCCTCAGAGAGACTGAAGGAGAATCCATCCTACTGGATCAATGAATAGATGCAGCACGGATCAGAACCAGAGACCAG
>NW_007579781.1:88875-92850 GCF_000690725.1 Stegastes partitus
GACTGACTGCAGACGGCTGGTGAGAACGTCTCTGATCCATGTGCAGGTGTGCTCGCTGGTTCCCAGACTGCAGTTTGAACATCAGTCTGCTTGGAACA
Organism: Stegastes partitus; assembly: GCF_000690725.1. NCBI lineage: Eukaryota > Metazoa > Chordata > Actinopteri > Pomacentridae > Stegastes > Stegastes partitus. The sequence continues at coordinate 88,974 of NW_007579781.1, forward strand.
AGCGTGTTAGAAGCAGAACTGAAGTCCACAAACAACATCCTCACATAACTGCCAGAGTGTGCAAGATGTTGACTCACTGTGTGGAGGGCTGTGTTGATGGCATCACCTGTGGACTTGTTGGCTCTGGATGCCAGTTGGTGCTGATCAAGGCTGGGAGGCAGGAAGGATTTTATGTGCCCCAGCACCAGCCTCTCAGAGCACTTCGTTACAGGTGAAGTGAGAGCCACAGGTCTGTAGCCATTCAGACTGCTGACCGACTGTCTCTTGGGGATGGGCACGATGGTGGCACATTGTAGGCAGCTGGGGACTGTGCAGGCAGCCAGTGAGAGGTTAACATGGTAGTAAAAACCTCTGCCAGCTGGTCTGCACAGCCCCTCAGTACCCTCCCCTGGACACCATCAGGACCAGCAGCCTTTGACGGGTTCACACCCCGGAGCATCCTCCAGACCTCCTCCATGCATTCAGAACCTGATGCATGTTTCATGACACCGTATAACCTGGATGTGATCGAATGAATCCTTGGTCTGACAGGGCGGCGGCGGCGGCTCAGGTGTAGAGCGGTGGTCCTCTGATCAAAGGTTGGCGGTTCGCTGCCCTCCACAGCCCTCTAGTCTACACTCAGTAACCAATGATGGCAAAGTGTAGTTAGTTTGTCTTATAAATGTATTAAAATCTAAACCAAAAATACTGGCGGTCTTTGCTGTGGAGAGCCAGTCGTGCTTCTGGTGGATCTTATTGGCTTTATTTATCCTCGAGATGTGTTTACAACTCCTTGGTTTCACATAGATCATTCTGCAGCTCAGCATCATTCTGCTACAGAGAGAATAACTCTGTGCCTTGCTTGTGCTCCTTCAGACCATCACAGTCCTCTTGGGCGGAGCTGAATCCAGCATGCAGTGACAGTGTTCATGTAAAATAGTGACGATGGACTTGTTTCGATGGAACATTTGCAGCAGAGAGACGAGAACATCATCAAAATGGATAATTGACTAAAGAAAACTATGAGGGCAGCCTGACTGCATGATCCCAGCTCTTGACGAAACTTTGCTTTGTTGCTGATTCCTGTTGATTTATAGCTTCACCTGATCCAGATGCCACACGACGGTTTGACCTCAGAGAACTAGAGGATGAGCCTCTGCAGCTCTCCGTTGACCAGACTTTATTCCAGAGCAGTTCTAAGACATCTCACTCTGAAAGGCTGAGAAAAAAACTGATCTGAGCGTGAAGCGCTGCTCATCATGTGCTAGCACCATGGCCACACTGAAGCACGGCGGTGGCAGCATCATGCACAGACAGGTCAGAGCAGAGCGACCGGGGCTTGTCAGAGGGAAGGAGAAGGTCTATATAACAAAATACAAGATCTTTGAAGACCTCACCCTAACCTAAGAGCAACCAGTGAATCAAAGCAGAGAGCTTCAACAGAGGCCAGATTTATCCTCCAGCAACAGAATGAACTGAACACTTGGGAAAATTGGAGATTTTTATTATTTGTAAAAACATGTTTTTATGTCATTATAAGATACTGAATGTAAACTGATGGGAAAAATGACGGTTTGTCAGTTTGAAATGAAGTGTACCTCCCAGATTTAATCAGATGTTAACGCAGTAAAGTGAAGCGTCTGATCATCTACGAATCCTCTGTAGACACTTTCAGATATCTGAGCTGTTCAGGACGTCCTGACATAAATCTTGTGGCAGTAAACACTGAGCTCCTCCAGGTAGACACAGTTTCTTGTAGACTTTGAAGTTGTCCTGAGTGTCTGACTGAGGGCCTCCTCAGTCAAAGGCTCAGTGTGAGCGCTCCACAGTGTTTCCCTGTTTGTGTGGCTGTAAAGAGCTGAGTGGACAGAATGGCTGAGTGTTGTGGCCTGTGTGCCCTCAGCTGATTGTATGTCTCTGGAGTGCTATAGAGTTCCAGCTTTCCCCCACTGCAGTCTGAACACACTGAGCCACTGTGTGCTGCATCTGCTGCAACTGTTCATACAGCAGCACTGTCTGCACAACTCTGCAAAAGGTTTAGAGTCTGCACCCCTAAAATCTCAGACCATACCCAATTCAATGTGTTTTCTGAAGCAGTGGTCCAGTGTTCTTGGCCACGTTTGCATCGTTTGTTCTGTGAACATGTCAGCTGAGTCTCCAGGTAGACGTTGAAGAAAGCAGCAGCAGCTCCTGACGCTGCTTCACTGCTTCACTGCATGAATCCTCCTTTGTGGTGGTTTTGTGNTGGAGATAGTTCAACATCTGCAGGATGAGGAGACGACAGGAACAATTTAGAGTTCAGAGGGTTAAATAAAACTGCAGACACGTTAACCCCTGGATCCTTTTCCGCTGCACATCAGAAATGTGAGCACATGAACTGAAGCACAGATAAATCAGGATGACACTGTGTTTGCCCCGAGGATGATTTTGCATTAAATGCTGTCCTTCGCTCTGCCTCTTGTGCAAATACCTTAAATATGAATAGATCTGGCCTGATGTCAGGAAAGCATCCACAGGGTATAAATAACTCTGAGTGAACACGTGGGCAGCAAACACTGAGACGGAGCAGGTCCTCACATCTGGAGACAGGTGTTGAAGAGCAGCAGGTTTAACCCTTCACTTCCCTTCACTGTTGAACATCACCCAGTCACACCCAGCAGGTTTGTGGGTCTTAGTGTGTATTTATTGTGTGCACTGCCTGCCAGTGTCTCCACGGAACATTCCAGCAGGTGAGGTGTTGTGTTGCTGAGCTTTAGATGGAAGACAGACTCCTCCAGATCATCACGCTGTTCTCCCAGTTTTCCCTTTCAGTGTTTCTCCTTCTGCAGACGCCACAGAATGAGAATCCAGAAACACACAACCAGAGTTTAAAGGACTTCACAGGTTGTAGTGTGATTAGATGGAAGGACATGTATTATGTTGATACCAGTAACTTCTCTTGATGAACAGAATAGAATAGAACAGAACAGAATAGAATAGAATAGAATAGAATGCTTTTTATTGTCATCATACACAAGGTACAATGAAATTAAAAGACAATTCCAGTGGTGCAGAAGTATAAAAGTAAAAGTGTAAAAAGACAGATATGAATATCTACATGTATTTACAAAAGGAGCCAGTAGGACGTATGTACAGTCAGCCAGATGGTAGAACAAATATATAATGTAATGTATGGCACTGTTGGGGTAGGAACACTGTGGATATATGAGAAACATAAATAATTATTAGAAGTAATGATACAGTATCACATATAATTAAAACACAATTATAATATAGTACAGTATAGTATAGTATCGTATAAACAGTAATATATGTGATAAATAGAACAGACTATAGACTGATGTGCCTTCAGTACCCGTACTGCACTTGGCTACAACGTGTTGGTGAGTCTGGATGTGCGGGCCTGGATGGACCGGTACCTCCTTCCTGAGGGCAGCAGTGAGAACAGGCTGAGCCCAGGGTGTGAACCATCCAAGGCCATGCTTCTGGTGTCATAGATGTCTGACAGAGAGGACAGCTGTGCTCCCATGATGCTCTGTGCTGACTTCCTGACTCTCTCCAAAGCCTTCTTGTCAGCCTGAGAGCAGCTCCTGTACCACACCAAGCTGCTGTGGGTGAGGATGCTCTCTGCAGAACACCTGTAGAAGGACAGCAGCAGCTCCTGGGACAGGCTGACCTTTCTCAGTGACCTTAAAAAGTCCAGACGCTGCTGTGCCTTTTTCACCAGGGCATTGGTGTTGGTCCCATGGAAGGTCCTGAGAGATGTATGATCCCAGGAACCTGAAGTCACCGACCCTCCTCCGCCTGAAGTCCAGCACCAAGTCCTTAGTCTTTGAGGAGTTGAGTGCCAGGTTATTGAGGGAACACCAGGTAGTGAGGTTCAGGACCTCCTCTCTGT